>NC_080386.1:9244082-9541582 GCF_014773155.1 Arachis stenosperma | reverse complement strand
AAAAACCCTTCGCAAGCAGAAGTAAAGCCACATTTCTAATTCTCACTTCTTCTACCCTTCTTTCTTCTCCAAAAATTCCACTCTCACAGGAGCTACTTTCACTAATTTTTGGGTGTCATAATGGCATATGAACATATTTATGTGGTCATATATCCAAACGGTGAAATTTTGTATACAGCTGAGGGAGTGACCTTTATGTGTGACGACCCACTTTGGATAATGATTTCTCCACAATTGTGTCTGCAACAACTAAAAAATATGATTCTGATGAACACTGGGTTGATTGGAAAAAAGGAAATCAGTACGCTGATTTACAGGATGCCCGTTGCTGTAGCAAGTTCGTTTACATATCAGAAAATGCATATTAAATATGACCAGCACGTGTTGATGATGTTTTCGTATCATCATAGCATCGGAAGCATCTATTCGATGGAACTCTGCGTGAAGCTCCAAGATGTCGGGGGCAGCTCATCTAGTTCGAATAACGTGGAGGAAATGCGAAATACCGGTGCTGGTGAAGGCATTCCATTTTTGGAGATAGGTAGGGCTCGTAGTCCGTCCTTTAATGCCTTCGTGGCCCCCGGCCAAAATACAGAAATATCTGACCGACCTCCCTTCCCCAATGTCCATGTCGCATATCCGGAAGGAATGGCCGATGGGTTGGCTGTCTCCTCTGAGGAAGACGAGATTGAGAATGACAGTGGAGAGGAAGCAGAAGTTGTTCCGGAAACCCAACCAGTTCAGGGCGAAAGGGTCATCCCAACTGTTGTTGAACCGATCAATGTTGCAAGGGTTGGAGGTCTTTCCAACGTAACCCCCGACCATTACCTGCACCTCAGTCTTGGTCTAATGAACTCGACAAATGCAGAGGACATACCTAGTAACTATAGTTTGACCGGTGAAATGGAGCTAGAGGTTGGCTTGAAATTCTTGAGTAAGGATGCAGCAATGCTTGCTATTAAGAACTACAACATCCGTCGAAGTGCAGAATTCAAAGTAGTGGAGTCAGATCATACCAGGTATGTTTGTCGATGCAAACTTTTTGGTGACCAATGTTCCTGGATGGTGAGGGTTGCGAAGACGAGGGCGTCCTGATTTTGGGAAGTATGAAAATACCAAGGGCCTCACACTTGTTTGGCGTCTGCGACTTTGCAAGATCATGCTCAACTGGATTCAAATGTCATATGACAGCACATATTTCCCATGGTTCAAGCAGACGCAACCATTTGCATAAAAGTGTTGCAGGGATCCGTGGAGTCGGCATACGGATACAAGGTGTCTTACAAAAAGGTTTGGCTAGCGAAGCAGAAGGCAATAGCGAGAATTTATGGAGACTGGGATGATTCTTATAACCAGCTACAGAGATACTTCAACGCGTTGCAAACTTTTGTTCCAGGTAAGCCTATGTCTCCGATTGCAAACTTGTTTTGCATTAGTTATCATGTTCTTACGAATTTGCAATTTCGTCATAGGGACAATTGTCGACCTACAAACCCGAGCATACTATGTTGGCAACACGCTCGATCGTGAAAGCGTCATGTTTCATCAAGTATTCTGGTCATTCCCATCGTGTGTCGAGGCATTCAAGCACTGTAAGCCCCTAGTTTCGGTTGATGAAACACACCTGTATGGTAAGTACACGGGTACCTTGTTGATGGGAATAGCACAGGACGGAAACAACAACATTCTTCCCATAGCTTTCGCACTAGTGGAACGGGAGAACACAGATGCATGGTACTTCTTTCTCACCAACTTAAGGAGACATGTGGCCACGCAACCGGATGTTCTACTGATCTCTGACAGGCATGCTGCTATAAAGGCTGTGCTCGAGCGAGAGGGTTGTGGCTGGGAACACAATGTTTACTGTGTCTGACACATTGCGTCCAACTTCGCGACAAACTTCAAGAGTTAGGAAGCCAAAAGACATCTTATTAGTGTGGCATACTCGAAGACCCAAGAGCAGGCACAATACTACCTAGACTTAATCAGTGCGGATGATCCAGCCACGTCCCCGGCAATGATGGCTTGGATAAGAGGGTTAGAGCCACCGAAATGGCTCCAATATCGCGATGAGGGGCGCCGATATGGTCACATGACAACGAATCTTTCTGAGTGCATCAACTCTGTCATGAAGGGGACTCGTAACCTTCTGGTGTGTGCAATTGTGAAGTCCACGTACCACCGTTTAAATGCATTGTTTGTCCAGAAGGGTCGGCAGGCAGAAGCACAGGTTGCATGTGGTCAGATCTTTTCATAGTTCTTGCAAAAGGCAATACTTGCGAACAGGGAGGGAATCACGCAAATGCTTGTCATATCACACGACAGGGCAACGTCGATCTTCACCGTCGATGAGATAGCCGGCGTAGGATCTCAATCCAGATTCAGAGTCCACCTCCAGCAAAGACGGTGTGACTGCGGCTACTTCCAAGCATTGCACTATCCATGTGCCCACGCGCTTGCAGCATGTGCCCATGCCAGGCTTGACTGGCAGACTTATGTCGACAATGTCTATCGGGTGAAAAATGTGTTTCGGGTATATCAGATGGAGTTTCCCACATTGCCTGATGAGGAAGTGTGGCCACCCCACGAAGGACAACTTCTCTGTCCCAATCCCCACCTGAGACGATCGATAGATGGCCGACCTGTGTCGACAAGAATTCGAAACGAGATGGACGACGTAGACCCTGGACCGGGAAAGCGATGTGGAATTTGCAGGCAACTAGGGCATACTAGGAAACATTGTCCTCATGTCACTGGCACTTAGAAGCGTGGCTGGGTCGGATATTGAGTGGTGTTTTATTTTCAACTTAATTAAATTCTTGTCTCTAGTCGGTGTCATGTTATATGTTTTAGAATTAAAGAGATGAATGCAATATTTCCTTTTGTTGTCAAATGATCACACACGTTTGCAACTAGTACAACATGAACATTAACAATACCGAATTTAAAACATGACAACATAGATAACCATAAAAAGTTACAACCACGAAGTACGACACCCTAAAACATAATAAACTACGAACAAAGGGAAAATACAACCATCAGACGATAATAAAACACCTTAAAACCATAACGTGAACTAGTGATGGTGTCCACCATGTCCCAACCTCCCACCTGTACCACATGAAGGTGCTCGAGTGTCCCGGCGGGGACGACCAGCATGTGCCTCCTCCCTTACATCATCAGCCCCCGCATACGATAAGCGATGGCCCTCTAACAACGATGGCTCGAACGGGCGCATCTGGGATCCGGCCGTGTCACCTACAGAACCAGATCTCCTCCTTCGAACATGAGGGTGACTACCTGAATCAGACGGTCGAAGTGCAAGTCATAAGTCCGTGGGTGTGCGTGGTGATGCCTGAGAAGGAATGAATTGATCTAGGCCATCAAATAAAGATGAGAAGTTTGTCCAACCAACTCGATCCATTGAGTCAATCAGGTCCTGTGTTTCGCCCCCTGCGATGAACCACCCTCCTCGTAGGTACTATTGTAAGGCATGTACTGATGGACCGTGGACGACTGAAAGGGGTCGTCTCCGACGAACGGCTGCGGGTAGTAGACATCTCCAGAGAAATGCACTTCCACCGGGTGATGTTCCTGCTGATTCCAAACATTAACCTGAGATGGATCTGGAACTGGAGAGTCTGGAACCTGTATCTCCTCAACTTCGATAGCCTGATGTCTTCCACGGCGGGAACGATGGCGTCTCCTATCCTGTGGAACTGCTGGTAGCTGAACAACTGGGCCTCTACCATACTCTGCTGGAGCCTCTCGCGGAATGTCATCTCCTCGGGGATCATGGAAGGCCTCCGGGGGTGACAGAAACCTCTTAGTTCTCGAGCAATACCACCTGTAATAATCATGACTAGGATGCAAGGTATCTGCCCTATCAATCTCTAGCCGATATGATACAGTCCGTCTGTTTGCCCATACTTGAAACCATGTCTGCAGACGGATGGGCCACCATCCATCGTCGTTGCGAGCCGACTGGTGATGGAAGGTGTCAATGTTTAATGGAGGGTTTGGTGGACCTTGTTTGCTGCTGAATTGCCGCATGACTCTATCGATGTTAACAATCTCGATCAAGCGGAACAAAATAAGTGGCACGACCGCTGTATAGAAATCCCCATGTGGAGCCCCAAAAAATTCCGCAGGCATCCTCGACAAAATACGTGCATCCCTGTACGGCATCCACAAAAACTACGAAATCCGAATGTCATTTACACAGGTAAGCAAAATTTCAGGAACAAAACAAATTCATGCGAGGGTCATGTAACAGGAATAGTTACCTCATCCACCTTCAAATTGTCCAACCTAAGCCGGTGCCTTTGTAAGCGTTGCTCGGCGTAGTCATTCTTTCCTCTCTTGCCCGCCCACCTGCGAAAGAACACAATGATCTTATATCCACATCAAAAAAAAAAAAAAGCCGAGGAAATAAGAAAACAAGTCACAAATACAGAACATATGCAAGAAAATATATTACGTTGTTGCTAACGGAAACGTGTATGGGCTCGTCACATCGGTGCCCAGAAAGGAAGCCTGAAGTATATCCAAGACATCAACAGTGTATGACAACCAGACATTCCCTCGACGTTATAATCAGTCGCTAGGCACATGCCTCTATACAACCAACAGAGCACGGCACTACCCCAACTATATGTACTAATGGCTTCATAGTTTGCCAGGAGAGGAAGATAACGTACGTGAACCGTGTTGTTCGCTTTGTTAGGAAGTAAAATACCACCCAATAAATACATAATGTAACAACGTGCATACCGTACAAGGGCCTCCTCGGGAGAGTCAAGAGGCATCTGTTGTAGTCTATTCCTGAGCCACTTAAGTTTTATGTTATATTTTGTGGTTCCAACATGTCCATCAGGAACTACTCCAAGGAGTTCCTCACACCATTGTCAAATATCCTTCTGGTGAAACTTACTCCATGACCTTAGAGTGCCGCTCACCGGCTCACCGTCGATTGGTAACCCCACCTGCATGGCAACATCCTCCAAAGTGATAGTACACTCACCCAATAGGAGGTGGAATGTATGGGTCTCAGGACGCCATCTCTCCACAAGAGCGCTAATCATTGGGTTGTCGTACTCAAAACGCTTAATCAAAGACGCATAATAGAAGCCGGCTCTTCTTAAATACGGCTCAAGCATCTGCCTCCTAATCTCCATACTCGGATCTGCTTCGTCTACAGAAAAAACATCGACCAGCGTGCCATGCGGAGTCAACACACGTGCCGGCTGAAATTGAAATAGATCAAAACATAATTATATAGTTTACAACAATTTTTTAAATTATTAACTAAATTTATTTTTTTTATTTAAAAAAATTCAATTGACCTTAACATGTAAATGAGCAGAAATGTGAAATTCATCCAACCTATTAAGGTTTTCTTCCACATTAATTCCACTTCCACTCATTTTTTTAATAATAAAATTACTACTCCACTTCTCTTTTTTTTCACCCAAGCAACAAATTAAAATTTCTCTTGCAACCCTATTCTTCACTTCTCTTTTTTACCTTCGGTTTGGTCCCCTACCCTCCCATCACCTCCTTATATATGCTTCACACTCACAACACAACAATAAATTGCCTCACTTTCACCCAATGCATGCTCGTACGGGAACTGCAACACTGAGACTTGTTGCTTTGACTGGCCCCCCTCCCCCCCATTTCGTGCCTGCCACACTTGAGGATGGCCATTTCGTGTATGCCTAACATGAAATGCCCAACTCGTGGCTGACATTTGTGAGTTGGGCCATTTCGTGTGCGGCATCAGTGAATTGGTGCATTTCGTGTGTGCTATGGGTGTAATGGTCCATTTCGTGGACACCATGTGTGAGATGCTCAATTTCGTTCCTACCACAAGTGAATTGGTTTGTGTCAGTGGCCAGAACCCATTTCGTGGATACCTCCCTTGATATGTATCTCATTCTCATTTCGTGGGTGATCCTTGCGAGTTGGGCGTGCGCAATTTCAAAAACATTTTCATCCATACGCATTTTGGGAATAAAAGTTATTTCCATACGTATTTACGTAAAAAAGTCGACATGATATTATATATTCAAATAAAATTAGTCTAGATACTCATGCTATGCACATGAAATAATTTATATTTTTATTAGAATTTTAAATTTTATTTCTTATTAAATTTAATTCATATATATTTTTTATTATATAGATATTTTTGAACAATTATTTGATATATATATATATATATTATGATTTTTGTATAGATATTCTTAAATAATTATTTATATATATTACATTTTTAACATAAATCTCGTACAGTAGTTGCTACAAAGATATAAATCTATATTATGACTTCATATATGTTTAATAAAAATCCTGAAGTTACAATACGATAGCATAATTATAAAAGGAAATACTAAAATAAAGATATTGTAAACTTAATAAGACAAACACCCATATTATAAGCACCCAGGCAGGTCGAACGAATTATATTGCTACGATTGTAGAATATGATAAGGGGCATGGTGATATGATCCTCAAAATTTACCAGGGTTTGATATGAGGAAGTCCCACATAACAATCCGACAAGGAAGTTCATCCTCACGCTGTTCGACGGAGTCAAAATACTGATAAAATTTTAAATAGGATTCGAGCTAATCAGTGTGATGATCAATATCAAATGACAAGGATAGTTAAAAATATTTTTAATTGAGTATAAATAAATATAAATTTTATAAGCCGAACTTATTTTAGTTCGACTTTTTCTGAAATTTTAGATCAAATGATTGAAGTGTAAAAAATATAAAAATATCCTAAAATTGTCACAAAATTTACTAAAAAATGTGAGTCTAAGTACGTTGTTCGATATTTAGTCAAATTAAAAAATTTAGTAAATAATAAAAATTTAAAAATAAAATATTCTTTTTTTTTTTATCAAAAATACTTTTATCTGATTTCGAATTTAAGGCCAAACTTAAGTTTAATATGGACACAATTGAAAAATGTCTTTCATAGTTAGTTTTTATAGAGAAGAGTTAAAAGTAACCTTTAACTGATTTATTTGCATTGAAGTGAAATAATAATAAATCGATCGATTATTATATGATTCAATTCAAAATTACTCATAATTGATGTTATGTGTCAATTCCTAAAAGTGAGACGTCAAAATAGTAATTATGGGTCTGGGATTTAATATACGCCAAAAATTAGTTAATATACATATTTATGACTTAGATCATTTAGTTGAAAGAGCTAAACAAGTTGAGTTGCTTAAGAATAAAAAGGAGACATTTAAAAAGGAAAGCAAATACAAAAATTATAAGTCTTTTTCTTGAAAGGAAAAACTTTCATACATTAAAATGGAGTTTTCAAGCGAAGACCCGGAACATGAAAGTGTTGAAGTCAATTTGGGTGAATTAGAAAAAAAGTCCTCTATATGTTTGCCCTTCACAAAAGAAAATTGTTAATTTTGATCAATTTAGCGAATCAAAATATAAGAGTGGAAAGAAATATAGTTTTGCTATTAAAAAATCGTAATAAATTTTTGATGTATTGTTTAGAGATAAGCAATTGATTTTACCTCAAGGAAAAATCGCCTTATACTAAAGAACTTAAAGAAAAATTTTATTGTAAATTTCATCAACCAACTAGTCATTCAACTAACAATTGTGTTTATTTTAGGGAACTTATTTAAGAAGCCATTATGGAAGGCAAATTGAAGTTTGACAAAGGGAAAAAAGAGATGAAAGTCGACACTGATCCCTTCGATATCAGTGCTAGTTTTGTTGAACCAAAATTTTTGGGGGTTAATATGGCTTCACTTCTCAGGAGTTTGACTCTTCCTTAGGAGATTTTTAAGCCAATATAAAGTGAGGGAAGAGTTGTTGAATTTTCTAATGCATATAAAACTGAAAGATATGAATGTTTCATCATGCCCAAGGTGCAAAACTATTTGACGCTGAAGCAACTACTATCTTTTAAAGGGAAAGAATGAAAAAAGAATTAGCTCATAAAGAAGAGCAAGCTCGACAGCGACATTCGACAAGACATTCAGAGGATCAATCTTCTCAAAACCCTTAGGATAACTATTTGCTTTCATTCTATTAATACCAAGCTATCAGGGTTAGATGGATAAAAAATTTCCAAGAGTTTAGAAATCGAGAAGTGCGAGAGCATGAACAGCAACAAGCTCAATGTGGCTACCATGAAGAAGTCGAGGTCGAGGTTATAACCCAAACACTCGAGGAAAAACTAGGGGAATCGAGGTGTTAGACAATTCCATCAAGTGTATACTAGTGTCCATTCTACTTCAACAGATCAGGGGACAAAATCATCTACATTGGATTGTATAGTTTTTTCAACAAATGATGAGATGTTTGCCAAAGAAAAAGAACCTGTGGTCATCGAAGGGAAAGGTAAAGCTATTAAAGCTTCATTGCCCAAAACAAATATATCTAATACTCTAATCCTGATCTTGATGAAGATTTTTTTGAGGAAGAGAATGAGGAGATGGCTAGTATTATTTCTATTATACCTTCTGAATTCGTTGGTCAATATGAAGGTAATCTTAGTGGAGAGTACAATGCTGACTCCATTGACAAGAACGTTTTTGTCTTCATTTGTGAAAATGAGAAAGTAGGGTGTTCTAACAAACCTATTAAAAAGTAAAAGGCACATCTTTGACCGTTGCATATTAAAGCAACTTTGAGTGGCATTCTAGTTAACAAGGTCCTAATTGATGGTGGTGTTGCTATCAGCATTCTGCCAAAGAGAATGCTACTTAAAATCGAAAAATATATTGATGACTATAGTGAGATTTTAACTCGGGCAAAAGGTCTAGCTACTCTCATGATTAAGGTGGGGTCATGGACTAGAAGGATTGTGTTAGTGGTAGTTACCTCCAAACTCCAGAGCCAATTATAATGCCTTACTTGAGCGTGACTGGATTCATGGTGTGGGAGTCGTGCCTTTGTCTGTGCATCAAAGTTTTCTTCTTTGTACTGATGAAGGAAAGATTGAAGTAATTAGGGCTGATGATAGGAACCTCAACCTCTATAATTGTGAAGGTTGTTTTCTAACTACTGAAGGGTTCAGCGTAAAGCTCAGGCACCCAAAGGTCGATTATACTCCAATTGGTTAAGAATACTTAAAAAAAGAGGGGTTTTGATCAGCAAAATCTACCAAATCTCTGATGAAGAAGAAGTTGTGTCAATATATTTATTTTCTTTTAAGTAATTATGTAGTTAGTTTTAATTCTACAACATGTACTTTTCTTTCTCGTAGTGGTTCTTTTGATGAAATTGAACCTGTTAGGACTTTAAATTATGCAACATGAATTTTACTCTCTAGTTCGGATTTGGCTGATGAAGCCAATACAGTAGGGATTTATTTTTCGCAACATGTATCTCAAGTTCGGATTTGATAGGACCCATATTGTTAGTCAACTCCTTGTCGATGTATCTCAAGTATTTTGTACTCAAAAGGATTCAACAACTATTTTGGCTAATGATATCAATAAATGTAGTTTTTTCTCTCATAATTCTAATAAATTTTATTTGAATGGGATATATGATCTTGAACCTTTGGGTTTTGAAAAAACTTCTATTCATGATGATCATATCAAAAAAAGGTTTTTGAATCACAAGATCCACTTGAAAAAATTAACTTGGAACAAATGAAGTTAACAAGTCAACTTACATTACTAAAAATATTAATTCCCATTTTTTAGAAAGACCGATTAAGCTGTTGGGTGAATACAAAGATTGTTTTGCTTGAGATTATGATGAAATGTTTGGTCTTGATCATTCTTTGGTTGAATATCGCTTACCATTGAAACCAAACTTTTGACCTATTAAACATGCTCCTCGACGCTTTGCACCTAAAATTAACCTTAAAATTAAGGAAGAGATTGAACGATTTATTAAAGTCAATTTCATTCTCATTGCTCGATATGTTAATTGGGTGTCGAACATAGTTTCAGTGATCAAGAAAAATGGACCCGTTTGTATCGACTTTCACAATTTAAATGCTACTCCCAAAAATGAGTACCATATGCCAATAGGAGACATGTTAATTGATTTTGCTATGGGGAATGAAGTTTTAAGCTTCATGGATAGGTATTCTAGATATATTCAAATTTTTATTGCTGAAGAAGATGTGTCAAAAATAACGTTTCGATATTTTGGTGCTTTAGGAACTTATGAATGGGTGATGATGACTTTTGGATTAAAAAATACAAAGGATCATATCAAAGAGCCATTAATGTTATTTTTCATGAATATCTTGGCAAGTTTATAGAGATTTATATTGACGATGTCATGGTCAAATCAATTTCAACGGATCAATATTTTGAGCATTTATGTAAAGCATTTGAAACCATGTGTCGATAGGATTTAAAAATGAATAATTTAAAATGTGTTTTTAGTGTTTCTACTGGTAATTTTTTGGATTTTGTGGTTCAAAAGAAGGGAATTGTAATTGATCAAAACAAAGCTAAAGCTATTTTAGAGTTACCACCACCAAGATCAAAGAAAGAAGTCCGGTCTATTTTAAGTAAAGTTAATTTCTTACATCGATTTATTTCTAATTTATCTAGTTGAACAAGAATATGTTTGCATCTTTAATAAAATTAAAAGGCAAATCAGATTATTTATTGATTGATGCCCATCAAAAAGCTTTTGATTCCATTAAAACTTATCTTGTAATGCTTCTATTATAGCAACCGTTCGAGCATTCGAACTTTTGAAATTATACATTTCAGCTTCTACTACTATAATTGGATGCATGTTAGCCTAAGATGATGGAGTAGGCAATGAAAGGGTAATATATTATCTAAGATGAGCACTATTTGATGTTGAGTCTCTATATTTTTCTGTCAAAAAATTATGTTGATCACTTTATTATGCTTGCATGAAGCTCGAATACTACATAGTTGCTAAAACTATTAAAGTCATTGTAAAGACAGATTTTGTAAAGTATATGCTGTCTTACCCACTCTTGTGTGCTACAATAAGTAAATGGATGTTTGCTTTGACCAAATTCGATTTATAGCATGCCCCTGCGAATGACCAGGTCATTGCAGATTTTTTGATCAATCGACTGGGTAATCTAAATGGCCAAGAGACAAATTATGTCAAAGTCAAACCTTGGAAATTGTATTTTGATAGATCGAAATACAAAGATGGCGCTGGCATTGGTATTTTAATTATATCTCCAGATGATATCTGATAAACCGCTATTTTACAGTTTATCTTGTGCTTAATTTAGTATATTTTACCCATTATTCTCACACTTATTCATAGAATTCGCATGTTTTACATTTTTCTTCCTAATTTTGTGCTATGATTGAAAACATGCTTCTTTGGCTTTAAATTTGCTACTTTTAATCCTCTCTTATTACCAATCGATGCCGTGATATGTGTGCTGAGTGTTTTCAGGGGTTATAGGCAGGAATGACTTAGAGGATGGAAAGGAAGCATGCAAAAGTGAAAAAATACAAGAAGTTGAAGGAATTGCCAAGCTGTCAACACTGACCTTTTCGTACTAAATCAGACATAACCTGAGCTACAGATGTTCAAATGAGGCGGTTCTAGTTGCTTTGGAAAGCAAACATCCGGGGCTTCAAAATGATATAAAATTTGCCATAGTTGCCTTGCTGTTAGGTGACGTGTACGCGTGCATGACGCATACGCGTGGATAGTGCGACAGACAAGCGACGCGTACGCGTGGGCGACGCATACGCGTGACGGAGCCACGTGCTGTACATATCAGAAATCGCTGGGGATAATTTCTGGGCTATTTTTGGCCCAGTTTCAAGCCCGAAAACACTGATTAGAGGCTGCAGAGTAGAGCAGAATAGAGGGCATCCAATCATTATTCACAATTTAGGTTTTAGATGTAATTTCTAGAGAGAGAGGAGCATCTCTCTAGGTTTTAGGGTTTATCTTAGTTTTAGATTTATTTCTTCTCAAATCCAGGTTCAATGTTCCTTTAATTTAGTTTTCTTCTACTTTTATTTATTCTATTACTTTAGTTTATCTGCTTCTCTTGTTAATTTCCCTTTTCCATCATTTTTATGTTTATGATCTCTTGTTACGTTTGGTTTCTTTTAATGATATTTATGTATTTCTTTCAACGAGATTTCATTTGTGAAATTCTAAACCGTCAAAAATCCAATCATCAATATCCTATCAAAGTTCTTTTTGAATTGAAATATCTTTGTTTTAATAATGTGGCTGAATATAAGGCATTAATACTTGGTTTAGAGTTTTTAGTTAGCAAAGGGCCACAAGATGTCGAAATATTAGGAGATTCTCAATTGGTATTGAAATAATTATCAAAAGAGTTTAAGTGTGTAAATGAAATTCTGCAAAAGTATTTGTTAGCAACATGGAATTATTAATATCATTTTGACATGTGTCATTAATTCACATCCCAAGGATTTTTAATGAAAATGTGAATGAATTAGCCTATATTGCTTCAAAATACAAAATTTCTCTTTATACATTGGACAAGTTGGCAAAGTTTCAACAAATTTTAGTGCCAATTAGAGAAAGATAAGTGTTGGTGATAGATGATTGGGATGATGATGATTGGCAAAAACAATCGATTTATATTTAAAGAATCATAAAACACATATTGATTGAAAATTAAAGTTGTAATCAATGAACTTTGTGATGTTGGGAGATGGATTATATAAGAAAAGTGTCGATGGGAATGTTATGAAATGTCTAAGCTAATCTGAGACTATGATTGCTTTGGGTGAAGTCCATGAAGAAATTTGTGGGGCACATCAAGCTGGTGAAAGAATGAAATGGGTTATTCACCGTGATTAAGTGTTTTTGGCCAAGTATGGTAAAGGATTGTATTGGATATGCTAAGGCTTGTATGGAATGTCAAAAACATGGGATAGTTCAACAAGGCAGCATTTGGTTTATCAATAAATTGAGACATAGACACAAAGACATAGACACAAATTATCAGTATATATGTATTATGTTTGGTAAAAATTGAACAAGACACAACAAAAATTGTAAAAAGTTTATATTAATCCTATAATAAGCTTTTTCAGAAAAAAAAAAAAATCATTCACCACCGCTGCCAGCAACCACCCCCTTTACCACCATGGATTCATCATTACACACACCACCAAAAATCAATTGACAAAAAATAGCTAAAAAATTTCACAACAATCATTGGGAGTAAAGAGGAAGGCAAGAACACCATCTTTTTTTTTTAAATAACCAGAAAGAAAAACAAAAGAGATAGATGAATGGTGAGGCAAAAATTAAAATGGATTGCATAATTCAAAATGGCAAAAAAGGGAAGAATGCAACGTAAGAGGGACATAAAGTGGCGCATTTTGGCAAGCAAAGAATATGAATCCAGTAGTACCCACAGTTGCATCACCAAACAAGCAACAATGGTAGCTCATCGTGACCGGCAACATACAAGATAAACCAAGATTTAGCACTATAAAGCTTGGTGAAAACCTCCAAGAACAAATCTCTCATAGTGGAACCATGAAATTTAGGTTTCAACAGTGACAACCTATTGTCTTCGATGCATTGTGTTGCAAGTGGAGCGCCATCAACAAGCATGAACTTCTCAAAGACAGTATTCAACCACAATTGAAAAAACCAAAGTGGACTCCAGCACTATGAGGAGTCTCTTGCATAGACTCTTAACCATCTGACCAAATTCATCATATTAATTGCCTAAAAGGAGTTTGGCCAAGCAATAGCTCGATGTGACTTCATGAAAAAGTGTAGCCAAGGGCTGATGAAGTTTTTGCATAGTCACACTACGCGAGTAGAAGGCTGATGAGCGGATAATTTATACGCTTTTTGGCATTGTTTTTAGGTAGTTTTTAGTAAGTTCAAGCTACTTTTAGGGATGTTTTCATTAGTTTTATGTTAAATTCACATTTCTGGACTTTACTATGAGTTTGTGTGTTTTTCTATGATTTCAGGTAATTTCTGGCTGAAATTGAGGGACTTGAGCAAAACTCTGAAAAAAGGCTGACAAAAGGACTGCTGATGTTGTTGGAATCTGACCTCCCTGCACTCAAAATAGATTTTCTGGAGCTACAGAACTCCAAATGGCGCGCTCTCAACAGCGTTGAAAATTAGACATCCAGAGCTTTCCAGCAATATATAATAGTTCATACTTTATTCGGAAATTGACGACGTAACTTGGCGTTGAACGCCAAGTTCATGCTGCTGTCTGGAGTTAAACGCCAGAAACACGTCATGATCCGGAGTTGAACGCCCAAAACACGTCATAACTTGGAGTTCAACTCCAAGAGAAGCCTCAGCTCGTGGATAGATCAAGCTCAGCCCAAGCATACACCAAGTGGGCCCCGGAAGTGGATTTATGCATCAATTACTTACTCATGTAAACCCTAGGAGCTAGTTTATTATAAATAGAACATTTAACTATTGTATTAGTCGTCTTTGACCAGATCCTGGATTGTATTTTGAATCCTGTGATCACGTTTTGGGGGCTGGCCATTCGGCCATGCCTGAACCTTTTACTTATGTATTTTCAGCAGTGGAGTTTCTGCACACCATAGATTAAGGGTGTGGAGCTCTGCTGTACCTCAAGTTTCAATACAATTACTATTCCTTTCTATTCAATTCTCTTTTATTCTTATTCCAAGATATACGTTGCACAACACTTTGATGAATGTGATGATCCGTGACACTCATCATCATTCTCACCTATGAACGCGCGTGATTGACAACCACTTCCATTCTACCTTAGGCCGGGCGCATATCTCTTAGATTCCCCAACAGAATCTTCGTGGTATAAGCTAGATAGATGGCGGCATTCATGGGGATCCAGAAAGTCTAACCTTGTCTGTGGTATTTCGAGTAGGATCCTGGGAATCCGAAAAGTCTAACCTTGTCTGTGGTATTCCGAGTAGGATTCCGATATTGAATGACTGTGACGAGCTTCAAACTCCATAAGGCTGGGCGTTAGTGACATACGCAAAAGAATCAATGGATTCTATTCCAACCTGATTGAGAACCGACAGATGATTAGCCGTGCTGTGACAGAGCATTTGGACCATTTTCACTGAGAGGATGGGATGTAGCTATCAACCAAGGGTGATGCCTCCAGACGATTAGCCGTGCAGTGACAGCGCATAGGACCATTTTGCCGAGAGGATTGAAAGTAGCCATTAATGATGGTGATGCCCTACATACAGCTTGCCATGGAAAGGAGTAAGAAAGATTGGAAGAGAGAGTAGTGAAGCAGAGTTTCAAGAGGAGCACAGCATCTCCATACGCTTATCTGAAATTCCCACTCTTGATTTACATAAGTATTTCTATCCCTTTTTATTTTCTTTTTATTATTAATTTTCGAAAACCAAAACTATTTAATCTGCCTAACTGAGATTTACAAGGTGACCATAGCTTGCTTCATACCAACAATCTCTGTGGGATCGACCCTTACTCGCGTAAGGTTTATTACTTGGACGACCCAGTACACTTGCTGGTTAGTTGAACGGAGTTGTGAAATCAAATAGAGCCAATTATTAAATTTCATACAAGTACAAAGAGCATGGATCACAATTTCGTCCACCAAATTTTTGGCGCCATTGCCGGGGATTGTTCGAGTATGGACAACTGACGGTTCATCTTGTTACTCAGATTAGGTAATTTTTCTTTTCAAACAAACTTTTTCAAAATTTTTCTTTTCTTTTTCATTTTTCTAAAAATATTTCGAAAAAATTTTTAATAAAAATCCAAAAAAAATTTAGAAAATCATAAAAACCAAAAATATTTTGTGTTTCTTGTTTGAGTCTTGAGTCAATTTTTAAGTTTGGTGTCAATTGCATTCATAGTGTTCTTCATGATCTTCAAGTTGTTCTTGGTAAGTCTTCTTGTTTGATCTTGATATTTTCTTGTCTTATGTCTTTTCTTGTTTTTCATGTGCATCTTTGCATTCATATTTTCCATGCATTAAAGATTTCTAAGTTTGGTGTCTTTCATGTTTTCTTTGCATTAAAAATTTTTCAAAAATATGTTCTTGATGTTCATCATGATCTTCAAAGTGTTCTTGGTGTTCATCTTGACATTCATAGCATTCTTGCATGCATTCATTGTTTTGATCTAAAAATTTCATGCATTGAGTATTTTTGTTGTTTTTCTCTCTCCTAATTAAAAATTCAAAAATTAAAAAAAAATCTTTTCCTTATTTTTCTCCAAATTTTCGAAAATTTGAGTTGACTTAGTCAAAAATTTTTAAAATTAGTTGTTTCTTACAAGTCAAGTCAAAATTTCAATTTTAAAAATCTTATCTTTTTAAAATCTTTTTCAAAAATCATATCTTTTTCATTTTTTTTATCATTTTCGAAAATTTCAAAAATATTTTTCAAATTATTTTCAAAATCTTTTTCTTATCTTTTTATCATATTTTCGAAAATTAGCTAACAATTAATGTGATTGGTTCAAAAATTTGAAGTTTGTTACTTTCTTATTAAGAAAGGTTCAATCTTTAAGTTCCAGAATCTCATCTTGTAGTTTCTTGTTAGTTAAGTCATTTTAAAAATTAAATCTTTTTATCTTTTATCTTATCTTTTTCAAAAATTTTATCTTTTTCAAAATTTGATTTCAAAATATCTTATCTAACTTCTTATCTCCTTATCTTTTTAAAATTTGATTTCAATCTTTTTCAATCAACTAACTAACTTTTTGTTTGTTTCTTATCTTTTTCAAAACCACCTAACTACTTATCCCTCTCTAATTTTCAAAAATATCTCACCCCTTTTTCAAAAAAAATTCTTTTTAATTAACTAAATGTTTTATATTTTAATTTTAATTACATTTATCTCTAATTTTCGAAAATTACTAACCCTTTTTTTTAAAATTATTTTCGAAATTCTCCCTCTCTTTTCTTATTCTATTTAATTATTTAATTACTAACACTTCTCTTCACCTCTCTTCATCCAAAAATCTGAATCCATCCTTCTTCATTCTTCTACCCATTTCTTCTTCTACTAACATAAATGAATCTCTATACTGTGACATAGAGGATTCCTCTTCTTTTCTTGTTTTCTTCCCTTTCATATGAGCAGGAACAAGGATAAAGGCACTCTTATTGAAATTGATCCAGAACCTGAAAGGACTCTGAAAAGGAAATTAAGAGAAGCTAAATTACATTATTCTAAAGGTAACCTTTCAGAAATTTTCGAACAAGAGAAGGAGATGGCAGCCGAAAATAATAATAATAATGCAAGGAGAATGCTTGGTGACTTCACAAAGCCAACGTCCAAATTTGATGGAAGAAGCATCTCCATTCCTGCCATTGGAGCCAACAACTTTGAGCTGAAACCTCAGCTAGTTGCTTTAATGCAACAAAACTGCAAGTTTTATGGACTTCCATCTGAAGATCCTTATCAGTTTTTAACTGAGTTCTTGCAGATCTGTGAGACTGTAAAGACGAATGGAGTTGATCCTGAAGTCTACAGACTCATGCTTTTCCCTTTTGCTGTAAGAGACAGAGCTAGAATATGGTTGGATTCACAACCTAAGGATAGCCTGGACTCCTGGGATAAGCTGGTCACAGCCTTCTTGGATAAATTCTTTCCTCCTCAAAAGCTGAGCAAGCTGAGAGTGGATGTTCAAACCTTCAAACAAAAAGATGGTGAATCCCTCTATGAAGCTTGGGAAAGATACAAGCAGCTGACCAAAAGATGTCCATCTGACATGTTTTCAGAATGGACCATATTAGATATATTCTATTATGGTCTCTCTGAATTTTTGAAAATGTCATTGGACCACTCTGCAGGTGGATCTATTCACCTAAAGAAAACGCCTGAAGAGGCTCAAGAACTCATTGACATGGTTGCAAATAACCAGTTCATGTACACTTCTGAGAGGAATTTCGTGAATAATGGGACACCTCAGAGGAAAGGAGTTCTTGAAATTGATGCTCTGAATGCCATATTGGCTCAGAACAAAGTGTTGACTCAATAGGTCAACATGATCTCTCAAAATCTGAATGGATGGCAACATGCATCCAACAGTACTAGAGAGGCAGCTTCTGAAGAAGCTTATGATCCTAAGAACCCTGCCATGGCAGAGGTTAATTACATGGGTGAACCTTATGGAAACACCTATAACTCATCATGGAGAAATCATCCAAATTTCTCATGGAAGGATCAACAAAAGCCTCAACAAGGCTTTAACAATGGTGGACGCAATAGGCTGAGCAATTGCAAGCCATATCCATTATCTTCTCAGCAACAGACAGAGAATTCTGAACAAAACACTTCTAATTTAGCCAATATAGTCTCTGATCTGTCAAAGGCCACTTTCAGTTTCATGAGTGAAACAAGATCCTCCATTAAAAATCTGGAGGCACAAGTGGGCCAGCTGAGTAAGAAAGTTATTGAAACTCCTCCCAGTATTCTCCCAAGCAATACAGAGGAGAACCCAAAAGGAGAGTGCAAGGTCATTGATATAATCAATATGGCCGAATACACAAGGGAGGAGGAGGACGAAAATCCTAGTGAGGAAGACCTCCTGGGACGTCCCTCAAGCAAGAAGGAGTTTCCTATTATGGATCCACAGGAATCTGAGGCTCATATAGAGACCATAGAGATTCCATTAAATCTCCTTCTGCCATTCATGAGCTCTGAAGACTATTCTTCCTCTGAAGAGGATGAAGATGTGACTGGAGAGCAAGTTGCTCAATATTTAGGAGCTATCATGAAGCTGAATGCCAAGTTGTTTGGTAATGAGACTTGGGAAAGTGAACCTCCCTTGCTCATTAGTGAACTGGATACCTGGATTCAGAAAATTCTACCTCAAAAAAAACAAGATCCTGGCAAGTTCTTAATACCTTGTACCATAGGCACCATGACCTTTGCAAAAGCTCTATGTGATCTAGGGTCAGGGATAAATCTTATGCCACTCTCTGTAATGGAGAAGTTGGGGATCATTGAGGTACAACCTGCCTTGTTCTCATTACAATTGGCAGATAAGTCATTAAGACAATCTTATGGATTAGTAGAGGACGTGCTAGTAAAGGTTGAAGGCCTTTACATCCCTGCTGATTTCATAATCTTAGACACTAGGAAGGAAGAGGATGATTGCATCATCCTTGGAAGACCTTTCCTAGCCACAGCAGGAGCTGTGATAGATGTCAACAGAGGTGAATTAGTCCTTCAATTAAATGGGGACTACCTTGTGTTTAAGGCACATGGCCATCCCTCTGTGACAAAAGAAAGTAAGCATGAAGAGCTTCTCTCAGTTCAGAGTCAAGAAGAGCCCCCACAGTCAAACTCTAAGTTTGGTGTTGGGAGGCCACAACCAAACTTTAAGTTTGGTGTTAAGACCCCATATCCAAACTCTAAGTTTGGTGTTGGGACTATAGAACATTGACCTGATCACCTTGTGGCTCCATGAGAGCCACTGTCAAGCTATTAACATTAAAGAAGCGCTTGTTGGGAGGCAACCCAATTTTATCTAATTTTTATTTTATTCTATTTTATTGTTATTTTATGTTTTATTAGGTACATGATCATGAGGAGTCACGAAAAAATCATAAAAATTAAAAACAGAATCAAAAACAGCAGAAGAAAAAATTCGCACCCTGGAGGACGCACGGGCTGGCGTTCAACGCCAGTAAGATGCATCTGGCCGGCGTTCAACGCCAGAACAGAGCATCATTCTGGCGCTGAACGCCAGAAACAAGCAACATTCTGGCGCTGAACGCCAGGAATGTGCCTGGAGAAGAAAAGCTGGCGCTGAACGCCAGTAACAAGCATGAAACTGGCGTTCAACGCCAGAAACATGCTTTACATGGGCGTTGAACGCCCAGAATGTGCACCACACGGCGTTTAAACGCCAGAATGGTGTGCAAAGGCATTTTACATGCCTATTTGGTGCAGGGATGGAATTCCTTGACACCTCAGGATCTGTGAACCTCACAGGATCCACCTACCTCGCCCTCTCTCTCTCCATTCATGGTCATCCCTTCTGTTTTTCATTCACCACTCACCTCTATCCACTCTTCCCCATAAAACCCACCCATATAGCCGACTACACACGTGCCTCCATTTCCTCCATATCCTCTTCTTCCTCTTCATCTCTTCTTTCTTCTCTTGCTCGAGGGCGAGCAATTTTCTAAGTTTGGTGTGGTAAAAGCATAGCTTTTTACTTTTCCATAACCATTAATGGCACCTAAGGCCAGAGACATCTAAAAAAAAAAGGGAAGACAAAAGCTTCCACCTCTAAGTCATGGGAGATGGAAAGACTCATGTAAAGGGTTTATAGCTCAGTGGTAGAACATGTGGCTGCAAATCAAGAGATCCCTGAGATACCTCAGGGGATAAATTGTCCTCCACACAAATATTGGAAGCAACTAAGGGTAGGAACACCAAAATTACTAGGAATCATTCAACAGAAGCAAGGAAGAGACATAGAGGAGCTCAAAGAGCACCATTGGACCTTCAAGAAGGTGCCACCCTCACTCAGGTGGATTCATTCCTTGTTCTTATTTCTTTCTGCTTTTCGGTTTTTAATGTTGTGTTTATCTATGTTTTGTGTCTTTATTTCATGATCATTAGTATGTAGTAACTATGTCTCAAAGCTATGAATAAATTCCATTAATCCTTCACCTCTCTTAAAAGAAAAATGTTTTAATTCAAAAGAACAAGAAGTACATGAATTTCGAATTTTTCCTTGAATTTAATTTAATTATATTGATGTGGTGACAATACTTTTGTTTTCTGAATGAATGCTTGAACAGTGCATATGTCTTTTGATCTTGTTGTTTATGAATGTTAAAACTGTTGGCTCTTGAAAGAATGATGAAACAAAGAGAAATGTTATTGATTATCTGAAAAATCATGAAATTGATTCTTGAAGCAAGAAAAAGCAGTGAAGAAGCAAAAGCTTGAAAAAAAATGGCAAAAAAAATAAATAGAAAGAAAAAGAAAAAGCAAGCAGAAAAAGCCAATAGCCCTTAAAACCAAAAGGCAAGGGTAAAAAGGATCCAAGGCTTTGAGCATCAATGGATAGGAGGGCCCAAGGAAATTAAATCCAGGCCTAAGCGGCTAAATCAAGCTGTCCCTAACCATGTGCTTGTGTCATGAAGGTCCAAGTGAAAAGCTTGAGACTGAGTGGTTAAAGTCGTGATCCAAAGCAAAAAGAGTATGCTTAAGAGCTCTGGACACCACTAATTGGGGACTCTAGCAAAGCTGAGTCACAATCTGAAAAGGTTCACCCAGTTATGTGTCTGTGGCATTTATGTATCCGGTGGTAATACTGGAAAACAAAGTGCTTAGGGCCACGGCCAAGACTCATAAGTAGCTGTGTTCAAGAATCAACATACTTAACTAGGAGAATCAATAACACTATCCGAAATTCTAAGTTCCTAGAGAAACCAATCATTCTAAACTTCAAAGGAAAAAATGAGATGCCAAAACTGTTCAGAAGCAAAAAGCTACAAGTCCCGCTCATCTAATTATAATTAATATTCATTGATGTTCTGGAACTTATAGTATATTCTCTTCTTTTTATCCTATTTGATTTTCAGTTGCTTGGGGACAAGCAACAATTTAAGTTTGGTGTTGTGATGAGCGGATAATTTATACGCTTTTTGGCATTGTTTTTAGATAGTTTTTAGTAAGTTCAAGCTACTTTTAGGGATGTTTTCATTAGTTTTTATGTTAAATTCACATTTCTGGACTTTACTATGAGTTTGTGTGTTTTTCTGTGATTTCAGGTAATTTCTGGCTGAAATTGAGGGACTTGAGCAAAACTCTGAAAAAAGGCTAACAAAATGACTGCTGATGTTGTTGGAATCTGACCTCCCTGCACTCAAAATGGATTTTCTGGAGCTACAAAACTCCAAATGGCGCGCTCTCAACGGCGTTGGAACGTAGACATCCAGAGCTTTCCAGCAATATATAATAGTCCATACTTTATTCGAAAATTGATGACGTAACTTGGCGTTGTTCATGCTGCTGTCTGGAGTTAAACGCCAGAAACACGCCATGATCCGGAGTTGAACGCCCAAAACACGTCATAACTTGGAGTTCAACTCCAAGAGAAGCCTCAGCTCGTGGATAGATCAAGCTCAGTCCAAGCATACACCAAGTGGGCCCCGGAAGTGGATTTATGCATCAATTACTTTCTCATGTAAACCCTAGGAGCTAGTTTATTATAAATAGAACATTTAACTATTGTATTAGTCGTCTTTGACCAGATCCTGGATTGTATTTTGAATCCTGTGATCACGTTTTGGGGGCTGGCCATTCGGCCATGCCTGAACCTTTTACTTATGTATTTTCAGCAGTGGAGTTTCTGCACACCATAGATTAAGGGTGTGGAGCTCTACTGTACCTCAAGTTTCAATACAATTACTATTCCTTTCTATTCAATTCTCTTTTATTCTTATTCCAAGATATACGTTGCACAACACTTTGATGAATGTGATGATCCGTGACACTCATCATCATTCTCACCTATGAACGCGCGTGATTGACAACCACTTTCGTTCTACCTTAGGCCGGGCGCATATCTCTTAGATTCCCCAACAGAATCTTCGTGGTATAAGCTAGATAGATGGCGGCATTCATGGGGATCCGGAAAGTCTAACCTTGTCTGTGGTATTCCGAGTAGGATCCTAGGAATCCGGAAAGTCTAACCTTGTCTGTGGTATTCTGAGTAGGATTCCGGTATTGAATAACTGTGACGAGCTTCAAACTCCTGAAGGCTGGGCGTTAGTGACAGACGCAAAAGAATCAATGGATTCTATTCCAACCTGATTGAGAACCGACAGATGATTAGCCGTGCTGTGACAGAGCATTTGGACCATTTTCACTGAGAGGATGGGATGTAGCTATCAACCAAGGGTGATGCCTCCAGACGATTAGCCGTGCAGTGACAGCGCATAGGACCATTTTCCCGAGAGGATTGAAAGTAGTCATTGATGATGGTGATGCCCTACATACAGCTTGCCATGGAAAGGAGTAAGAAGGATTGGAAGAGAGAGTAGTGAAGCAGAGTTTCAAGAGGAGCACAGCATCTCCATACGCTTATCTGAAATTCCCACTCTTGATTTACATAAGTATTTCTATCCTTTTTTATTTTCTTTTTATTATTAATTTTCGAAAACCAAAACTATTTAATCTGCCTAACTGAGATTTACAAGGTGACCATAGCTTGCTTCATACCAACAATCTCTGTGGGATCGACCCTTACTCGCGTAAGGTTTATTACTTGGACGACCCAGTACACTTGCTGGTTAGTTGAACGGAGTTGTGAAATCAAATAGAGCCAATTATTAAATTTCATACAAGTACAAAGAGCATGGATCACAATTTCGTCCACCAAAGGCTATCCCATTTAGCCAAAAACATAGGAAGGTGATGTGTTCTTCAACAGTGACAAGGTCATTATCTTGCCCTATGTTGTTTTTGATAAATTCCCCATAGGCTTCAGTAGAGGAGAGACATGTAATAGCAACAATGTCGAACAACGTTGGACTTACCATTTCACATGGGAGGTGTAAATTGTTAGTTGTTTGACTCCAGGAATAAAGGATAGCTCCAATCATCCAATGATGGTGATGAGTGGATACTGTGACAATCAAATAAGGTCATATATGCCTTTCAAAACCTAGAAATATTTTCAAGTCTTTTAAACTAAGTTAAGAAGTTAGCGTTCTTGAAAGAGATTTTAGGAGTTGTTTCGAAAGCCACGAGTGACACCATCGAAGGGAGCCATATACATGTCATTCTTTATCAGTAGTTCTTGATTTGGCAAATTTGAAAAGAAAGGTAAGACTCCATTGATACAAAAAAAAAAAAAAAGACAGATGGAGACTTAGAAAGCAATGCACCTGATCTTCAACAACAAAAGAAAAAAGAATTTTATCTATGTTGGTAGTATCGATAGGATCCTCGATGATGGTATCTAAGTCTTTTGATAAAACCTTGAGATTGGTGCTTGATGTTTTTCTCGTTAATTCCTTTTCTTTTCTTGATGTTTCGATTGCTTTTTCATAAGCCATAGCTAAAAAAGGGGTTTTGTTTACATCAATAGAAGCAAAATAGATGATTGCTAACTTTTAAAAAAAAAAAGAGAGAAGAAAAGAAAAAAGAAAGGAATTGTAACAACAATGGCAATACTTGAAAAATAGATTACTTTTAAAAGAAATATATATATATATATATATATATATATATATATATATATATAACGAAATCAAGTTTCAGAGATAGATTAACATTCAGTATAAAATGTTATTGGAGTGTAAATAAAACTATGGAGTAGTACCTGAATCTACAGGAAACAAAGCTTTGATTTTGAAATGAAAGTGGGAGTATCAGTTTTTAGTAGCAGCGTATAAATGAAGAATGGGATTTTTTGAGTTAAAGGAGAGAATGGTGCATGAAAGTATAAATGAAGGAATTAGAGAGAATTAAAAGAAGCTTTTTTTTATTGAACGTGAAAAGTGTAAAGCTGAGTTGTAACTCAGTATCTATAAGTGAAGAAGCCGAAGAGATGAAGCATTTTATTTTCATTTTGAAGAGAGAGAAAGCGTGAAGTTAGTGAGAAAATGTGCGTGATGGGATGCGCACTTAAAAGACATGATAGTAAGAGCGGTTACCAAAGTAATATCACTTGCAGAGTTTTGATTTTGCAAGATTTGGTTGGTAGTGGGTCGAGATTTCAGAATCGACAAGTTCATTATATAGACCAAAAAATGAATTGTCAATTCAAGGGGGTATTTGTTACTTGACCAATATAGTATTTGTGGTATACAAGTCAAAATTAATTATGTAATCGAAGGAGGCCGAGAGAGGGATAATCAAAAGAAGAGTTCGAAAAGAAGATTTCAAATTCAAGAAAATTGGCGCGAAGTTATTTGATGAGCTGATGGACAAGTCCGCAAAAAAATTGAGATAGTTTCGACAGCATGGTATTCGAGCAAGGAGTTTCAATTGATGGACTTTTCGATTGAGGGTGAGACCAGTTTCAAGATTTGGTGAACATGGTGTATGAGACGGTTATCATACATAAATTTAGCAGGAACAGTTATTCTTGAGTCCGTTTTGAGGTCGACATATGACAGCACGAGATTGGTGGAAGATGCCTATATATAAATAAAGTAACAGTGACGAACAAAGGGTTAAAATTTTTTTCTAGAAACACACTCTTACAAACTCTTATATCCCAATATTTTTTGAGATTTTGTCTTAAAGTAAATTTTGTGTAGGGTTCCTTCCATCTTCTTTATTTTCTCTTTACAAATTCTTTATTTTTTTCTTCATGGAATCTACTTTTATTGCAAAGTTAATTTCTTTTTTTTGTACTTTATTAATTTTATCATTTTCGTTTGAAATCTTTGAGATTCTGTGAAAGTCTCTTTATTTTATGTTTATAACACTTTTATTTTCTGAAAAGTATTTTAAGTAAAGTCAATTTATTTTTATGTTATTTATTAATTCTACGAAATTATTCTTTTTTATCATTGACAAAGTAAAGATTTTGATATATATAAAACTGATAAAAATTTTGATACATATAAAACTGATATCCATAAGCAGGAGTAGATTTTGCTTTCAAATATTAGATTTTGAACCGTTTGGATTAACTGCAATTATTGATCATTATTTTGATTGCTAAAAATCTGCATAACATCTATAATTTACGTGAAAAAATTTTACACTAAATTTATGGTTATATTCCATATTTATGTGTTTTTTCTTAACTCGTAAATAGAATATACAAAAATGTAAGCAAATTTATTTTAAAGAATTTATATAATTTTGTGTTTTTTTATTTTATTTGTGAAAATATCCTAATACTTTGTGTTTGTTTAATTTGGACAACATACTTCGTCGATTAGAATTTAGAAATATAGGCCCATTGAGACAAAGATGTGACATAGTAAAATTTGTGTTGTGTGTGTGTGTTTTTGTTTTTTTTTTTTTTTTTTGAATTAATGTCTGATGATTGTTTTATATGAATCTTTTTTAAGAATACACATATATGAAAAAATAAATATTTTTATTTTTATTTTTATTAATAATACATTTTACCTAACAAATATTAATAATATGTCAACTAATTTATTTTATATTATCAAAATATAATTTCATGTATAACAACACTAAATCTATAAAAATGCTCTAACTATAATTATATGCTTATTTATTTAAAAGAGGAAAATAACAATAAAACCTGGAAATCGAACATTTTTGCAATGTGCCAAATTGTATTCAGACAGTTGACGTCATCGTCTCGTGTATCTGCGTGCACCATAACATCCGAGTATCTCAAAAATATCAAGAAAAACTTTTGACAAAGAGAGAAATGAAGGTTAAGGGACAATGAAAGTGACACTTGAGACACTGCAAATAAATTTCTTATATAGGCTCGCTTAAATCTTATCTCATTTAACGTGTAAACGAAATAAGAATGCTCATATCTTTATACTATAAACAAGATAAGACACGTAACACGTGTCCAAACATAATACATAGAATATGTGTCTTATCTCGTTTACACTGTAAACAAGCCATATAATACAATGCAAATCAATAAAAATATTCTAAATTATCTATAATCGTAAATAAAATATTTATTTATTTATTTAAAAAAATCAAATTTTATATCTGTATAAATATATAAAAATAATATTAGATAATTAATATTTTTTAATCAATATCAGTTAATTATTTTAAATTATTTTATTTATCTTAAATTTAAATTTTAAAATTGATTAATGATAGTTAACTAAAAGTGATTCCCTATATTTTCTCGATATATAAAATATAAGAGTTTGACCAATTTCAATTATGATTTATCCATACACAATACTTTATTAAAAACTTCCATAGTTCCATGTTAGATGTTACATGCCTTTCAGAATAGTCACCAATTATTCCTCTCCTGGCTTATATAATAATAATAATAATAATAATAATAATAAGAATAATAATAATAAAATAATAATAAACGTAACATAACGTGAAAACTGATGTCAAGAATCATGCTCAAACCTAACATTTCTTCCACGACAAAAAAAAAAAAAAGCCCTAGCATTTCTTTATTTATAGAGTTAGACATCGTTGGTCAACCAAATAAGTGAATTAAAAAAGAAAAAGTATATGGAATCAACTCTTAATCAATCAAAAATGGAATAATTTAATTAATTATAATTATATTAATAATTAATTTTAAATTTTTTAAATTTAAAATTTAAAAATTTAAAATTGATTAAGTAAACCTAATTAAAATCTATAAAAAAAATTCTTCTCTCTCACATTAATCTACCCACCTCCAATAACCATACATACAGACCTCTCTTTCTCACCGTAGAAATCAAATCGGAATGGATCACTCTCTTCATTGAAAAAAGAAAAAGTTTAAACTTCTATGAAGACAGAATCTGCTTCTCAAAAAACAGATGCGAAAACACCTTTAATTGCTTTCCCTGCAACTAAAATAAAAGATAAATTGGGATTAATTGTTTATCTTTTTTTTTCTCTAGGTATTCGATTAATAGTTAATCTGACATACTATTGACCATGCTGTCTGACTTTGATCTTTTTCTACAAAATACACATACAGTAATTTTTACGTTGAACTCAAACAGGATTTAGAGCAGGCATTTAAATAGGCTGGTAGGCTTCAAGCACCCACACAAATTTTAAAGTCCAAATCCCGTATTTTACAAAATATCACTTTAGCAGTTTTCTCTTGGCCTGTATCACAATTATCAGCTGCAATGATGCCTGGTAGTTACACAGAAACAAAAAATGTTGCTTTCGAAAAAATTACAGAAATATAAAAAAATATCCTAATACTTAACAAAAGAAATATCCAGTTATATTTTGGCAAAAATAATTAGATATCTATAAAATTTTAAAAAAATGAAATTATTAAAAAAATAGAGATATTCATATTTGCAATAAAAAAATTCGAAAAATATATAAAAGAACATCCATACGATATGAAAAAGAAACATTCTGATACTTAATAGAAGAAACATCAATGTATATTAACTTATTTTTATTAAGATGAGTTTTGAGGTCCAATCCAATAAAAAGTTGGCAGGAGTTGGCTGAACTCTCTCTTGATTTCCTAGCAGAATTGTTAAAAGAATAAATTAAATAGGTTTAATTACTATGCTGGTCCCTATAGTTTTGCGAAATTTTCAATTAGGTCCTATATTTTTTTTCTTTTTAATTGAGTCTTTGCACCAATTTTTTTTTAATTGGGTCCCTATATTTTTTTTTCTTTTTATTTAGGTCCCTGTACTATTTTTTTTTAGTTGAGTCCCTATAAAATTAAGCTAATTACTACTAAGAATGACTTAATTAAAAAAAATTTAGTATAAAAATTTAATTAAAAAAAATATAAAAACCTAATTAAAAATTTTACAAAATTATAAGACCAACGGAATAATTAAACCTATTAAATAACAGGTAGTACGAAAGAGATAAAATTTAGTTTCACATTTTCACACGAAAGCTAATTTCCAACTCAACTGAATTTATATATAGATAAATAAATACGAATTTTGAATGAGTAAACATGATAAACATATATACGGGTAAAAGAACTTTGGACAAAAGTAAATATACTCTCTTTCTTTTATATTTGTACAAATTAAATAACTAACATGATATACATAAACAAGTAAATACGATTTTTCTTTTTTAAAAAAACATGTTTTACTTATATACATAAACAAATAAACGCTTTTTTCTTTGTACTTGTAAAAATCAATTAACATGTTATACGTTGGAAGCTAAGTAAATAACAAAAATAAAAACGTTTTTATTTTTTATTTGTACAAAATAATGATTAGACAAAAAAATATTATTATTTAAGGAAAAGATCGTTATTTAATTAAGTATAAGTCCGTTTCAATATATTTAGAGAAACTTCTAGTTTACACTAACAAAAACAGAAATAATTTCATTCAAATCTACTTAATATACTAAAACTGGGTTTTCTCCCGACTAATAAACGTGACGTATCGATCACTCATGTCTTCCTTCCAAAATGAATTTTTCTATTCTCTATTCTAAATTATTTTATAAAAAAATATATTTATTATAATTATATTATAATTAATATTTAATGAATAATACATAATTATACTAATTTAGAAACATATCTTCATTATAATTATATCAAATCAATATTTAATGTATTATTAAACTACTTATCAATTATCAATTAAAACTACTTTTAGTCATTTTAATAATAATAATAATAATAATAATAATAATAATAATAATAATAATAATAATAATATATGATAATAATATGATAATTGCACCGGTAGTTAAGAATATATCAATTTAATCATAAAATGACCAAATTTTATGATATTAATAACGAATATTAATTTTAAATATTTTTAGTCATTTTAATTATATTAATTTTAAAAATATTGATATAATTCTAATTCTTATTTATTATTCAATAATAATAATAATAATAATAATAATATAATAATAATAATAATAATAATAATAATAATAATAATAATAATAATAATAATACCTTGAAAAAGCCGTATATAAACTATTTCCATTATCCGTGTATTATTATTAAAATTCTATCTACTTATCTATTCTATTATATAAAAATCGGATGTCTACATTTAATGATGAAGTTGACGTGGCATGCTTCAAAGAGTGTTACCCGATTTAATTGTTTTAACTCATTCAATATAATTTATTACACTGAATTAATTATATCAACTAATTGATTTGATTAGATATTTAAATATAATTTGTTATAATTTATGTTACTTAATTAATTATACTACATTAATTATAATTCGTTATATTAGTGAATTAGTCTTTTCATTTATAAAGTCTAAAATAAAATAAATAAATTGTTATTTATTCTAATTAAATTTATTTATATACTATATATGAATTAACGTCTATTCTATCTATTCTATTATATAAAAATTGGATTTCTACACTTAATGATGGAGCTAACGTGGCATGCTTATGAGAGTGTTTCTCGATTTATTTCTTTTAACTCATTAAATACAATTTATTATGAGATTAATTATATCAACTAATTGATTTGATTAGATATTTAAATATTACATAATAATTATAATTTATTTTTAATAGTATTTCCTAATTTATTTCTTTTAATATTCTGGTAGTATTTTTTAATTTATTAAATCAAATTAGGTATAAATTATGTATATTAATTAATTGATTTGATTAAATTATTAATAATTAAAATAATAAATCTATAAATAAAATAAGTAATTGAGATATTTTTAACTAATAATTAAATCAAATTAAATTATATGTATTAAATCAAATTCAAATCATGTGAATTAAATACTAAACTAAAATATGATAATTTCTTGCTTATTCAAATTAAATGCAATAAATACAAATTAATTTTGTTAGATTATGATGATTTTCTGGTCTTCTATATATAGACGGCCAAACAAAATGATAAGAATCATTATTTGTATCGCTCTTGCTATTTTAACTCTTCTTTTTTTTTCTTTTTTTCTTTTCTTTATATAAAATTTCTTTTATGAATAAATGAAAAGGTATGGATGAATAGTATTTCATTGATTGTTTGTTTATAACTTAAAAATGTCTCAATTTAGGCATTATCATTGCTGATGGAATTGGACGGCAATGTGCTCGGCATACTTGCATATTAAGAAATCAGATTATGTTTTCGAGGTGCACCGATGCAAACTTTTGGAGCTGCCGACTGCCGCTGAATTCTTCGTATAGCTGGAGCAAATTATGATATAGTGAAAAAACATTTATGCATGCATGCTATTCCTCTTTATATATGTATCCCTCTATTTTTACAATTCACATCTTTATATATTAGATTCTTTTTGACATTATTTAAATTTGATATTTTTTTCTATTTTTACGTTTCTAATCATTTTTTGTCTTAATATTTTGTTCTCATCAATTTCTATATTTTATTTTAGGTTAACTCTGTGGTTCAAATATAATCATGTATGTTATTATTGTATGTTATGAAATTGACCTGATATTAACAATAAATAATTCGAAAAAGGTATTTTTTGGAACAATTCACCTAAATATAAATTGTTACGTTAAACAGATGATGATAAATATTTTTATATTAAATCTCTTATAAAAGAAACTTATAGAAATGTTATGTTATATGATATAATTTGATTATATATTTTTTTATCTTCAATCTAAATTATTTGAATTGGAATACTATTTATTTTTAAATTTAATTAAATATCTAAATATCTTACAATTTAATATAATTTAATTTACATAAATACATATTTTTAATATTTATGAAATAAATTTTAGAGATATTTTTGCAAGTTATAATTTTTTATCTGTATATTTAACTTTTAATAATATTTTTTTATTTATTAATATATTATTTCTATTATTTGAGTATCAATAATGCGTTAGGAATTTTTTATCGTATAAGTTATTTCGAGAAAAAAATGATAAAATTTGATTTATAAAAATTTAAACTTGAGCGTTTACTATTATTAAGCTCAAATTTTAATTTATTTTTTATATTATATAAATATTAAATTCTTTGATTAAATACTTATTTATTTATGATAGGATATTATATATATTTTTATATTGGCAATTAAATTTCAATTGCTACACAAAAATAATATATTTTAGGTAATTATATATTCTTTGTTATTTTATAAATCATTATATATTTTTAAAATTGTTTAATTATGTTTATTCTTTTAAAAGGATTACTATTATTAGAGAACAACAAATATTTATAATAGTTTAAAATTGAAAAAAATAAAAAATAAAAAATATTAATATTCTGAATTTTCGAAGTATAAATCTTAAAATAAATATATATGATTATGATTAATGATTATAATTGGAGTTTTTATTTTATTCTATTTTTTTTTCAGAACATATTTGCCTTATTTAAGTTTTATTTTTGAATTGATTGCTTTTTTTGTAAAATATCAATTAAAATTTATACCTTGAATAAAATAGTTACGTGTCTAATAAAATGAACAAAAAAATATTTTTATTTTTAGTAAAAATTTATGTCATTTTAGCTTTTTTTCTATATCACATCTTATATTTTTACTATATTAAAAGAGAGTTTTTATTCAAATTAAGAAAATTTTTTAGTTATTTTTTTAGTTTTAAATATTATTTACTAATATAATAAAAAATTAAAAATAAAAATAATTACTCATATAATTAAAATAGATATCCTAATATATACATGATCCTATGTATACCAAGAATTATTATATATAATAAATAATTATTTATTTTTTATAATTACTATTTATAAAATTCATTACATAATTTTTTCATCTTAATATCAATATTTAATGAATATAAGATACAAAATATTATTTATATTATTTAACATACAAAACAAATATCTTAAATCATCATGTAGAACAAGAAGTATAATAATGCAAATACTTATTTACTTATTCTTTCTATTTATTTATTCTATTATATAAAAATTGAGTTTCTACACTTAATGATGGAACTAACGTAGCATGCTCCAGAGAGTGTTTTTCGATTTAATTATTTTAACTCATTAAATACAATTTATTACACTGACTTAATTATATTAACTAATTGATTTGATTGAATATTTAAATATTAATATAATTTATTTAAATATCAGTGAATTGGTTTTTTTATTTATGAAATCTAAAATAAAATAAATAATTTATTGTTTATTTTAATTAAATTTATTAAATTAGATGACGCATAGCAACGCACACGGTGGCAGAACAGACACGACAATAGTAGTAACTGGGCAGGTAGAATAACGGCGACGAGATGGAAGTTGCATGTTCTTCTTTATTGCATTCGAAAGCAAGTCAAGCAATATTCTACTCTCCTAGATTTTTGGGAGTGAGGTCATATAATTGAGGGCAAGAAAAGTTGGGTAGCTATTTGGTTTTTCAAGGCTTTTTTTTTCCAGATTTTTAAATACCTAAAAGAGCACCGTGTTAAATATCATATATCCTTCATTTCTTTCTCTTTTTTTTTTAAATGTAGATAAATATAAAATATATTAGAAATTGTCTACGAAAAAATTAAATTAAGTTAGACAATTTATATATATATATATATATATATTATTATTATTGTAATTGAATAAATCAAAAAAAATAATTAAAAAATATCGTTATCCTTAAATTTAACTCTACCTATTATGCAAAATCTCTATTTATATGATTTATTTCTCATTATATCTAGATTATATCTCATTAATAATTATAGATAAAAAATTTTTATTAATTGCATTTTAAGTTTTCAATTATATGTCAGAACTAATTTTTTTATCTAAAGTTAATATAAAAAAAAATTCACATCAAGTTATCTAGACTCTAGAGTCATTAATAAGTTTTTTGACCAATAAGATGTCATTAATAATCTTTTCTAAAAGTTTAAGTTGTATAAATATAATTAGATAATTTTAATAAGAATAATATTACGGATTTAAATTTATCTATTCTATTATATAAAAACTGAATTTTTGTACTTAAGGATCGATGAACCTGACGTAGCATGCTTCTGAGAATATTTTTTGATTTATTTCTTTTAACTCATTAACTATAAGTTATTACGATAAATTAACTATATCAACTAATTAATTTGATTAAATATTATATAATTTATTATAATTTATATCAATTTAATTTGGTAGTATTTTTTAATTTATTTTTTTAATATTCTGTTAGTATTTTTAATTTTTTTAATTTATTAACCCAAATTTATTGTGTGTACTAATTAATTAATTTGATTAATTTATTAGTCATTAAAATAATAAATCTATGAATAAAATAGGCAATTGAGATACTTTCAACTAATAATTAAATCAAATCATATATATTGAGCTAAATTCAAATCATGTGAATTATGGACCAAATTAAAATAAAATAATTTCTTACTTATTTAATACACTTTTTGTATTTATAAATAAATTATTGTCTACTTCAATATATGAAATTTTTATGAATTTTTTATTGCGCAATTTACTTTAACACAAATAAATTAATTTATAAAAATTTAAATTTGAACGCTTACTATGATTAAACTCAAACTTTAATTTATTTTGTCATATTATTATATAAATATTAAATTATTTGATTAAACACTTATTTGATTATGAAATGATATTATATATTTCTTTATATTGACAATTAAATTTCAGTTACTACACAAATATTATATTTTAGGTAATTGTATATATGTTGAAAATTATTATATAATTTTAAGATAATTTAGTTATGTTTATTTTTTTTAAAAGTATTGTCATTATTGGAGAGTAACTAATGTTTGTGATAGTATAAAATTAAAAAATAAAAATACAAAATATTAATATACTGTGTTTTGAAGTATAAATCTTGAAATAAATATATGTAATTATAATTAATGATCATAATTAAAAGTCTTTATTTTATTTCAATTTGTTCAGGACATGTTTATCTTAAATTTTATTCCTTTATTAATTAGTATTTTTTGTACATTTAATTATCATTAATTTATATAAATCAAAATATATAACTTAAAAAGATAGATACGTGTCTAAAAAATAAAAAAAAAATTTTTGTTAGTAAAAAATTTATGACGCTTTAGTTTTTTTTTTGGTATCATATCTTACATTTTTACCATAAGTTAGAGGTAAATTATTAAATATAAATTAGATTTATTACATATTACCCTACTTCAAATTCATTAAATTTGATTTAAATGGAGACAACTAGGTAACGTTATTGAGTTTAAGGGATTCAGGTAATTTTAGGGTGACTTTGGTTTATCAACGTAAATTAACCTAATATGTGATATTAGTTTTTGTTATATATATAAAAAAAATGTGACATATTTATGCACTGTTTAGATTAGAAGAATTTGTAGAGAAATAACATGTTGGGGAAGAAAATGGATGGAAAAATCAATTTTTTATTATTTGGTTCAACAAAAAAAATGAATAAAAAACATAAAAGTGTATATGAAACTCACGTAAATTTTTTCTCTTCAAAGTTGCGAAGAAAACTGATTCAAAAGTGCAAACATGGATAAAAATACAGAGTTACCATTTGAAATATAATTTATATATAATATATAAAACCATTAATATAATTTTTCTCTATTATAATTTTTTCTCTTCTTACTTTTCCTTCCATTCAAGCAAAAGAAATTTTTTCCTCTATTTGCTTTTCATTCATTTTTTTTAACCTAAACAACACACACAAAAAATATACTTTTCTTTCCATTTTCTTTCCTCTTATTTTTTTATCTTATATCCAAACAATAGCTTAGTGTTTATCCATTTATCTTTTATTAATATTGTTATAACAAGGATACATGTAACTTTATAAAAATGATATAACCTAAACTTTGATTATCTAAAAATTTATTGAGTGGTTAGAATAGCTCAACGTCACGAACCAATGAATGCTAGCAATAAGGATGATCACAAAAATAGCTGAAACAGGTATTTGCAGAGATTACTCGCGTTTTAGAGCTAGATGGGGACTCCTGAAATCCTAACGACCTGCCATGCGAAAATGAATGGGGACTAGGGGTGCAAACGGGTCGAAACCTGTCGAGCTGATCGTATAACCCGCCAAAAAATGCGGGTTGGGCTGGAAATTTATGGCCACCAAACTTAAAAATCCCGCCTACCCTGCACCGCCTAATCCACGGGATTTGGCGGGCTTCGGTGGGGCGGGGTAGGCTTTTTCACTGGGCCAAGCTTTTATTTTGGTAGAGCTATTTTTTTACAAACTTCTATAACGTTCTTGATCTACAAAATGATGAAGATGATAATTGAAGAAGTTTTAAGTTATATTTTGGATAATATTTGTTTTGCTTTGGATCAGACAATGCTGGTTTTATTATTTTGTTTCAAAAAAATTGATTTATAATTATATTTATTACATATTTATAATTATAAAGACGTTAATGTGTGTGAATTTAAAAATTATAATTTTTTTATATTTTTAGAAATTATAAATTTATTAAAATTATTGTGAAATTATATATATAGTTTAATATTTAATAGCTTATAAAAAAAAGGAGATCCCGCCAGCCTACTATTAGGCGGGCGGGGGGAAAATTCAGAACCGTCTTACTAGGCGGGGCGGGTTTTTGGCAAGACAAGGCGGACTTTCCCGTTTGCCACTCCTAATAGGGGAACGGACATAAGTACCCGCCCCATGAAACTTATTAAATATACGCGAATATAAAATTATTAATTTATCCTAATTTATACATACGTAAATCCATTTCTTGAATTTAGTAATCCTAATTTCTCCCTCCAATTCAAATTTTTGTTTTTCTTCCAGACTCAGCCCCTCTCTCTCTAACTCACTTTCTCTATCTCTCATCAAGTCCGTCACTATGTCGCTCAGTATTGTAAAACCCGGTTAATTAACGGCTAATTAACCCATAAATGAGAATTTATTCTAGAAACCCTAAAATGTGATTTTTATGGCTAAATGTGATAGAGGAGACTGAGACGAGAATTTTGGTACCAATTTTATAGAATTCGGACCAAGATTGGACCGAACGGGCCAAACCGGACCAACCGGACCCAAAGTGGGCCCTTGGCCCAACATAACTTAACCAAAATCCTAGTTTTCAGCACTCTCTCTCCTCATTTGTTACACACACAAGCTGAAATTAGAGAGAAAGGAAGGAAGAACACACTCTCAAGTTCTCTCCCTTGGTTGATCTTCAAACCATCATAACTTTTGATCTAGAGCTCCGATTGCCGCCCCGTTTGCGGCCACGCGTTCACCGCGGAGAGCTCTACAAAACCCATATAATCAATCTTGAGGTAAGCCACGTGTTGCTGTTCGAAATCTCAGCCCTTATTTTCGAGTTTCATGGGTGAAATGTTGAGATTTTGGGTTCTTTGATGTTATAGGACCAAACTCTCTTGAAGGAGAAGGTTAATCTTGTCTCCTTGGACCTTGGGTGTGGTAAGATTCTCAACCCTAGTGTATTTGTTGTTTTATGATGCTTGGGTTTTGAGATGTTGTGTATGGGTATGATGGTTGTGGCTTAGGTTGTGTATGTGTGGATATTGGAGCTTGATTGGTGATTTTGAAAAGCTTGGAAAGGGTTTGGTGGTGAAAAATCTGTTCTTGGAGGTATTGAGGCCTTGAGAGCTTGTGGATATTTGGTTTGGAAGTGCTCCGGTGGAGCTTGGGAAAATCGGCTAAGGTATGGTTTCGGTTTCCCGTATCTAATATGTAATGTGGTAGAAAATACTTAGGCTAGAGGCCCTAAGATAGGCATTGAATGGTTGATGTTGTTAAATGATTGAGATATATGATGTGGTCATATATGTGATGATGATTATTGATGCCTTAATGGTATGATGTATGAGAAGTATGCATGTTGTGATATATGCTTGATGATTGGTTATGGTTGAATTGTGGGTTGAACCATGTCGATGGTGAATATGATATTGATTATGTATAATGATGGTTAATTGGAATTGGTGTTGTTGAAAATTGGCATGAGGAATAGTATATGATATGTCAATATGTTTGGGTTTGAGCCACTTGGGTGAAGTGGGGTAAAATGATGAGATCGTGATTTTGGTAAATTGTGATAATGTGTCAATGTGTGAGTTGAGGAGGCTTGACGTTGAATTTGACACATTTTGATTGATTTCAAAGAAAAGGGGATGAAATTGGCATGTTTTGATTGATTTTGAAAAGAGTTGAAAATGGTTTGTTTTGAAAATGGCATATTGTGGTTTTGTATGAAAATATGGTTTTTGGGCATACTTTGACGGGACATAACTTGGACTACGGATCTCCGTTTTGTACCAAATCTGTTTAGAAATGAAATTGGATCCGGGATGTCCATACCGTTCGAAGAACGGGTGAAAAACGATTTAAAATGAGAAAGTTATGTCCGTTGGAAGATTGGGGTGTAAATCTGTGAAATTCTGCAGCTTTTAACTTAGAAAATTTTTAGCAGAATGACCCCTTGCGCGTGGGCGCACCTGGCGCGTACGCGCCGATCTTCCGAGAAGTGCCATCCACGCGTACGCGTGATGTGCGCGGGCGCACCGATTGTGCTGCACCCAATGCCCAGCCATTTTCCAGAGAGTTATGCCAGAACTGTGCCAGTGTTGTGCCTGGGGCACGAGAACACCCACGCGTACGCGTGGTTGACGCGTGCGCGTCGATTGGCAAATTTGTAATCCACGCGTTAGCGTGCATGACGCTTGCGCGTCGATGAGTTTTTGAGGCCATCCACGCGTGCGCGTGGAGTGCGCGTACGCGTGGCCCTGTTTTCATCCCAAAGTTGATTTTTGAGTTTTAAAAGCCAAATCTCATACTTTTAAGCCTCCGATCTCACCATTTATGTCTTAAATCATTATGGCATGCCTAGCTATTAAAAGGGGGCTAGTGAATGAGTTAACTTGCGAGTGAAGCAAGGGAAATATGAATGATCAATGAGGATCAAGATGATTATGTGAGATGCGGAGGATGGTGGTGGAAGTGCTTGTTATGCCATGGGCCGAAAGGCTGTAATTGTTAATGAAATGGCTGGTTATGGATTTAACCGTGAGCCGGAATAGCTGTGTATGCTATGAATATTGGCTGGTTATGGATTTAACCGTGAGCCGGAATAGCTGTGTATGCTATGAATATTGGCTGGTTATGGATTTAACCGTGAGCCGGAATAGCTTTGTATGCTATGAATATTGGCTGGTTCTGGACTGAACCGTGAGCCGGATGGCTGATATGGATGTTGATCCATGGATGAGGATTCATGCATGTTTATGCTGAATTATTGATAATTGTGATTTGCACTTCCACTATCTGAGATACGAGTTTCCCTGGGTAGTAGCAGTGGCTAGCCACCATGTGCTCCAGGTTGAGGCTTGATACTCTGGTGACCCTATGTCGTAAGTGTGGCCGGGCACTGTGAAAGACCCGGATGAGCTCGCCCCCGAAATATTCACCAGTGAGGGTGATGGATATGGATCATGTTTATGATCAAGTTTATAACGAGTATAACTCGAGTTGGGGATGCGCGACAGAGGGACAGTCCAATGGTTAGCGACCAGGACTTGTCGGGTTGGCTCTATAACCGACAAGATGATATCATCAGCCACTAGGGACAGGCATTCATCATATGCATACTATGTGAATTGTTTGAGATTGCCTATTTGACTGCATATTACTTGCTAATTGTCTAAATGTCTTAAGTGCTCCTATTTGTATATTCTTTGTCTGATATAACTGTGTTTGTTACATTATACTCTTGCTGGTGGTTGGGAGGTGAGAAGGAATTGGAAAGGGAAGTATTAGTTAGACTGAAGAATCTTTAGTCAGATGCCCTTATATGGTTTAGCTTGTTTATAAGCTTTGATATTATCTGGAGGAAGTTCTAGGATTGCCTTTGGCTTTCCTCTATTATTATGTATTATATATGTGGAAGCTGTTACCATGCTGGGGACCTCTGGTTCTCACCCATGCGGATTTTGTGGTTTTCAAATGCAGGACGTGAGGTTTCCCGCTGAGGCATGCTGGAGACTTCTAGATTTGCGAAGATTCCTTGTTCTTGGGGACTATGTTTTGGTTTATATGTTTTGCTTAGATACTCTAATCTCCATTAAATAATACAAACTGTGATGACTCCTCTTATGGGAGATTTTGGAGAATAGGTTTTATGTATTTGTGTCCCTTTGGGTTTCCTTTGGGGTTTTCCTTATTTCATCATATGTATATACTGCTATGCTCGGACCGGTTATCTTCGCAGCCGGATCTTGAGTCTTGATATTCCTGTTTTTGACACTCCTTTGTATATATATAATCTCGCGTTGGTTATCCTTGTTCGTTACGTTATCGATCGGAGTGTTGCGCTTTCGAGTTGCGATTTTCGTTTACCCCTTTTTCTACAAAGGCTCCTAGTTATAATTAATCATTCATACTACTATACGTACTAAATTTTTATTTTTAGAGGTCGTAATGCCTTGCCATCTCTGAATTATGACTTAAGCATAAGGCTCTGTATGGTAGGGTGTTACATTATGGTATCAGAGCAGTTCGTTCCTGTAGAGCCTGAGGAATGGACTGACTATGCTTCTGTGCATTCTCTCTGTGTGTGTTATGTGCCATTAGTATATCTGCTTGATATAATTGGCATAAACGTTCATGAGCATGCATTTGGAACTTTGAAGCACTAGACTTCCGATATTGAGACTGATCAACTTAATATCGATTGTTGGGTGTGTATAGGAACCAGATGGCGCCTCGTGGACGCGGTAGAGGTAGTGCGAGAGGTCGTACGAATGCTCGTGCACCGGAGAATAACCCTAATAACCCGGTGAACTTTATGGCTGCGTTGGAGAACATGGCTGCTGCTATGCAAGCCACTGCTGAGGCTCTTGGTCAACAGATGAACAACCATGGTAATGATGGAGGTGGAGTTCAGGGTCCGATGACCTTGGCAAACTTTTTGAAGGTTAATCCGCCTAAGTTCAAGGGAACTACTAGCCCGACTGAGGCTGATACATGGTTTCAGGCTATAGAGCGAGCATTACAAGCACAAGTGGTACCTGAAGGACAGCGTGTCGAGTTTGCCACTTATATGCTCACCGGTGAAGCGTCGCATTGGTGGCAAGGTATCCGACGTCTTCTGCAGCAGGGTGATGACTATATCACCTGGAATGTCTTTCAAGAAGAGTTCTATAAGAAGTACTTTCTGACTTCTGCTAGGACGGCTAAGGAACTTGAATTGTTACAACTGAAGCAGGGTACTATGTCCATATCAGAGTATACTGACAAGTTTGAGGAGCTGTTCAGGTTCTCTCGTATGTGCCAAGGGACTCCGGTGGAATATGAGGAATGGAAGTGTGTTAAGTATGAAGGAGGACTCCGGAGTGATATCTTCAGTTCAGTGGGACCAATGGAGATTAGGACTTTCTCCGAATTAGTGAACAAGTGTAGGGTTGCTGAGGAGTGTGTGAAAAGGGCAACCGCTGAGAAAGGGAGTCACAAAGGTTCATTCCCACAGAACCGAGGGAAGAGCTTTGCACCTAGAGGTCCATCTTTCAAGCGGGGAGGCTCTTTCAGGAGGCCCAACAACAACAACTCCCAAGGAAAGAAGTTTGGGAAGCAGCCTCAGAATGATCAAGCTTGTTCTAGGTGTGGGAGTCACCATCCGGGAGCACCATGCAAGGCCGGATGGGGCTTGTGCTACAATTGTGGAAAAGCAGGGCATAAGATCGCAAGCTGCCCGAAAAAGCAGAAACAAGGTGCTGGGAAGGCACAACAGACTGGACAGGTGTTCACCACTTCAGCTGTAGGAGCTGAGGGATCTGAGACACTCATTCGAGGTAACTGTGAATTAGCTGGTCAAACTTTAAATGCTTTATTTGATTCGGGAGCATCACATTCATTCATTGCATTTGAGAAAGCCCATGAGTTAGGGTTGAAGATTGTAACTTTAGGTTATGATCTAAGGGTGTACAATGCTACCCATGAAGCCACGGTAACTAGGCTAGGATGCCCGGAAGTTTTCTTTAGGTTCAAGCAGCGTGATTTTGTTCATAATTTAGTCTGCTTGCCGATGGTCGGTCTTGATCTTATCTTGGGATTGGACTGGTTATCTAAGAACCATGTTCTGCTTGATTGTTCTACAAAGTCGGTGTACTTTATGCCGGAAGATATAGAAGGGCCGGTCGTGGTGAATAATTATTACTTGAACTCGATGATGGTGAACTGTTCTGGAATCGAATGTCAGGGTATCATGTTGTTAACCGCGGGCGTTTCGGGTGATGATCAAAGGTTGGAGCAGATTCCGGTTGTGTGTGAGTTTCCGGAAGTGTTTCCCGATGATATTGATGAGTTTCCACCTAATCGAGAGGTTGAGTTTGCTATTGAGTTGGTGCCCGGGGCGGGACCAATCTCAAGTGCTCCTTATAGGATGTCACCGTTAGAGATGAACGAGTTAAAGTCTCAGTTAGAGGATTTGTTGGGAAAGAATTTTATACGGCCAAGTGTCTCTCCATGGGGTGCTCCAGTGTTACTGGTGAAGAAGAAAGATGGGAGTATGCGGCTCTGTGTGGATTACAGGCAGTTGAACAAGGTTACAATAAAGAATAAGTACCCATTGCCGAGAATTGATGATCTCATGGATCAGTTACAAGGAGCTGGAGTTTTCTCTAAGATTGATTTGCGATCCGGTTATCACCAGATAAGGGTGAGGGGTGAGGATATCCCTAAGACCGCTTTCAGAACTCGTTATGGTCATTACGAGTACACTGTGATGTCCTTTGGGTTGACGAACGCTCCTGCGGTATTCATGGATTACATGAATAGAGTCTTCCGTCCGTTTCTGGATAAATTCGTTGTTGTCTTCATTGATGACATACTGATTTATTCCAAGACTGAAGAAGAGCATGTGGAACACTTGAGGACCGTGTTGCAGATTCTAAAGGAGAAGAAACTTTATGCAAAACTGTCTAAGTGTGAATTTTGGAAGAGTGAGGTGAAGTTTTTGGGGCATGTGGTGAGTAAGAAGGGAATAGCCGTAGATCCAACTAAGGTGGAGGCTGTGATGGATTGGAAGCAACCAACCACCGTAACAGAGATAAGGAGTTTTCTGGGTTTAGCTGGCTATTACAGAAGGTTTATCAAGGGCTTTTCACAGATAGCGTTACCAATGACGAAGTTAACCCGAAAAGACACTCCGTTTGTTTGGAATCCTGGATGCGAGGAGAGCTTTCAGACATTGAAGAAAAAGTTGACTACTGCACCTGTGTTAGTGTTACCCGAGCCGAATGAGCCATTTGAGGTGTATTGTGATGCCTCATTAAAGGGTTTAGGGTGCGTGCTGATGCAGCATCATAATGTGGTGGCGTATGCCTCACGACAGTTGAGACCTCATGAAGTTAGTTACCCTACGCACGATTTGGAACTCGCTGCGGTTGTGTTTGCCTTGAAGGTGTGGAGGCATTATCTCTATGGGGTTAAGTTCCAAGTTTTCTCTGATCATAAGAGCTTGAAGTACCTCTTTGATCAGAAAGAGCTTAATATGAGGCAGAGAAGGTGGATGGAATTGTTGAAGGACTACGACTTTGAATTGCATTACCATCCGGGAAAGGCGAATGTAGTGGCGGATGCATTAAGTCGGAAGTCGTTATGTGCAGCTTGGATGATGCTCCAAGAGGAGAAGTTGCTCAAGGGATTCGAGAGTCTGAAAATTGGTACTCAAGAAGTATCCGGAACCTTGTGTTTGAGCCGATTAGAAATCTCAAGTGACTTTAAGTTCGAACTCCTGAAGGCTCATCAAAATGATGAAGCGTTATGGAAAGTGTTACCGGCCATTGAGCAAGGAAAACAGTGGAGAGTGTCGGAAGAAAAAGATGGGTTATGGAGATTCAAGGGTAGGATTATTGTGCCGGATGTTGGCACTTTGAGGCAAGATATTTTGAAGGAGGCACACAAAAGCGGATTCTCCATTCACCGGGAAGTACTAAGATGTACCATGATTTAAAGGTGATGTTTTGGTGGCCGGGTATGAAGAATGATGTGGCGGAGTATGTTTCAAAGTGCTTAACTTGTCAAAAGGTAAAGATTGAACATCAAAAGCCCGCCGATATGTTGCAACCTCTAGAGATTCCACAATGGAAGTGGGAAAGTATTGCAATGGACTTTGTGTCAGGATTGCCAAGGACTAGGGCTGGCTTTGATGCTATTTGGGTGATTGTGGACCGATTGACGAAGTCAGCTCACTTTTTGCCCATTCGTATGACTTACACCCTTGAGGAGCTAGCACAGTTATACATAAAGGAGATTGTGAGACTTCATGGTGTACCTGCTACTATAATCTCTGATAGAGATCATCGTTTTACTTCAAGGTTTTGGGGTGCATTTCAGAAAGCTTTTGGAACCCGATTAAGCTTGAGCACGGCTTACCATCCTCAAACAGATGGTCAATCTGAGAGGACAATCCAAACACTAGAGGATATGTTGAGAGCTTGTGTTTTGGACCAACCGGCGAGTTGGGATCGGTATATGCCATTAGTGGAGTTTGCATACAATAATAGTTATCATGCGAGCATCGGAATGGCTCCGTATGAGGCCTTGTATGGGAGGAAATGTCAATCTCCGCTATGTTGGTATGAAGCTGGAGAGAAAAGCTTGTTGGGACCAGAAATGATAGCCGAGACTACTGAACAAGTCAAGAAAATCCGAGATAGGATGCTTACGGCGCAGAGTCGTCAAAAGAGTTACGCCGATCAAAGGCGAAAGCCCTTAGAATTTGAGGAAGGAGACCATGTTTTCCTTAAGGTTACTCCGACTACAGGAGTAGGTAGGGCGATTAAAGCAAAGAAGTTGAATCCTCGATACATTGGTCCATTTCAAATCCTGGAGAGGATTGGACCGGTGGCATATCGGATGGCTCTACCACCTCATCTTTCGAACCTGCACGACGTGTTTCACGTGTCGCAGCTTCGGAAGTACACCCCTGATGCTAGCCATGTGTTGGAACCCGAATCGGTTCAATTAAGGGAAGATTTGACGCTTCTAGTGGCTCCAGTCAGAATTGATGATACTAGTATTAAACGGTTGCGTGGAAAAGATGTTTCATTAGTCAAAGTGGCATGGAGTCGAGGCGGTGTTGAGGAACACACTTGGGAACTTGAGTCGGAGATGCGAACGGATTATCCGCATTTATTCTCAGGTAATTGCATTTGAATTTTGTGGGCAAAATTCCCAATTAGGTGGGTAGAATGTAAAACCCGGTTAATTAACGGCTAATTAACCCATAAATGAGAATTTATTCTAGAAACCCTAAAATGTGATTTTTATGGCTAAATGTGATAGAGGAGACTGAGACGAGAATTTTGGTACCAATTTTATAGAATTCGGACCAAGATTGGACCGAACGGGCCAAACCGGGCCAACCGGACCCAAAGTGGGCCCTTGGCCCAACATAACTTAACCAAAACCCTAGTTTTCAGCACTCTCTCTCCTTATTTGTTACACACACAAGCTGAAATTAGAGAGAAAGGGAGGAAGAACACACTCTCAAGTTCTCTCCCTTGGTTGATCTTCAAACCATCATAACTTTTGATCTAGAGCTCTGATTGCCGCCCCGTTTGCGGCCACGTGTTCACTACGAAGAGCTCTACAAAACCCATATAATCAATCTTGAGGTAAGCCACGTGTTGCTGTTCGAAATCTCAGCCCTTATTTTCGAGTTTCATGGGTGAAATGTTGAGATTTTGGGTTCTTTGATGTTATAGGACCAAACTCTCTTGAAGGAGAAGGTTAATCTTGTCTCCTTGGACCTTGGATGTGGTAAGATTCTCAACCCTAGTGTATTTTGTTGTTTTATGATGCTTGGGTTTTGAGATGTTGTGTATGGGTATGATGGTTGTGGCTTAGGTTGTGTATGTGTGGATATTGGAGCTTGATTGGTGATTTTGAAAAGCTTGGAAAGGGTTTGGTGGTAAAAAATCTGTTCTTGGAGGTATTGAGGCCTTGAGAGCTTGTGGATATTTGGTTTGGAAGTGCTCCGGTGGAGCTTGGGAAAATCGGCTAAGGTATGGTTTCGGTTTCCCGTATCTAATATGTAATGTGGTAGGAAATACTTAGGCTAGAGGCCCTAAGATAGGCATTGAATGGTTGATGTTGTTAAATGATTGAGATATATGATGTGGTCATATATGTGATGATGATTATTGATGCCTTAATGGTATGATGTATGAGAAGTATGCATGTTGTGATATATGCTTGATGATTGGTTATGGTTGAATTGTGGGTTGAACCATGTCGATGGTGAATATGATATTGATTATGTATAATGATGGTTAATTGGAATTGGTGTTGTTGAAAATTGGCATGAGGAATAGTATATGATATGTCAATATGTTTGGGTTTGAGCCACTTGGGTGAAGTAGGGTAAAATGATGAGATCGTGATTTTGGTAAATTGTGATAATGTGTCAATGTGTGAGTTGAGGAGACTTGACGTTGAATTTGACACATTTTGATTGATTTCAAAGAAAAGGGGATGAAATTGGCATGTTTTGATTGATTTTGAAAAGAGTTGAAAATGGTTTGTTTTGAAAATGGCATATTGTGGTTTTGTATGAAAATATGGTTTTTGGGCATACTTTGACGGGACATAACTTGGACTACGGATCTCTGTTTTGTACCAAATCTGTTTAGAAATGAAATTGGATCCGGGATGTCCATACCGTTCGAAGAACGGGTGAAAAACGATTTAAAATGAGGAAGTTATGTCCGTTGGAAGATTGGGGTGTAAATCTGTGAAATTCTGCAGCTTTTAACTTAGAAAATTTTTAGCAGAATGACCCCTTGCGCGTGGGCGCACCTGGCGCGTACGCGCCGATCTTCCGAGAAGTGCCATCCACGCGTACGCGTGATGTGCGCGGGCGCACCGATTGTGCTGCACCCAATGCCCAGCCATTTTCCAGAGAGTTATGCCAGAACTGTGCCAGTGTTGTGCCTGGGGCACGAGAACACCCGCGCGTACGCGTGGTTGACGCGTGCGCGTCGATTGGCAAATTTGTAATCCACGCGTTAGCGTGCATGACGCTTGCGCGTCGATGAGTTTTTGAGGCCATCCACGCGTGCGCGTGGAGTGCGCGTACGCGTGGCCCTGTTTTCATCCCAAAGTTGATTTTTGAGTTTTAAAAGCCAAATCTCATACTTTTAAGCCTCCGATCTCACCATTTATGTCTTAAATCATTATGGCATGCCTAGCTATTAAAAGGGGGCTAGTGAATGAGTTAACTTGCGAGTGAAGCAAGGGAAATATGAATGATCAATGAGGATCAAGATGATTATGTGAGATGCGGAGGATGGTGGTGGAAGTGCTTGTTATGCCATGGGCCGGAAGGCTGTAATTGTTAATGAAATGGCTGGTTATGGATTTAACCGTGAGTCGGAATAGCTGTGTATGCTATGAATATTGGCTGGTTATGGATTTAACCGTGAGCCGGAATAGCTGTGTATGCTATGAATATTGGCTGGTTCTGGACTGAACCGTGAGCCGGATGGCTGATATGGATGTTGATCCATGGATGAGGATTCATGCATGTTTATGCTGAATTATTGATAATTGTGATTTGCACTTCCACTATCTGAGATACGAGTTTCCCTGGGTAGTAGCAGTGGCTAGCCACCATGTGCTCCAGGTTGAGACTTGATACTCTGGTGACCCTATGTCGTAAGTGTGGCCGGGCACTGTGAAAGACCCGGATGAGCTCGCCCCCGAAATATTCACCAGTGAGGGTGATGGATATGGATCATGTTTATGATCAAGTTTATAACGAGTATAACTCGAGTTGGGGATGCGCGACAGAGGGACAGTCCAATGGTTAGCGACCAGGACTTGTCGGGTTGGCTCTATAACCGACAAGATGATATCATCAGCCACTAGGGACAGGCATTCATCATATGCATACTATGTGAATTGTTTGAGATTGCCTATTTGACTGCATATTACTTGCTAATTGTCTAAATGTCTTAACTGCTCCTATTTGTATTCTTTGTCTGATATAACTGTGTTTGTTACATTATACTCCTGCTGGTGGTTGGGAGGTGAGAAGGAATTGGAAAGGGAAGTATTAGTTAGACTGAAGAATCTTTAGTCAGATGCCCTTATATGGTTTAGCTTGTTTATAAGCTTTGATATTATCTGGAGGAAGTTCTAGGATTGCCTTTGGCTTTCCTCTATTATTATGTATTATATATGTGGAAGCTGTTACCATGCTGGGGACCTCTGGTTCTCACCCATGCGGATTTTGTGGTTTTCAGATGCAGGACGTGAGGTTTCCCGCTGAGGCATGCTGGAGACTTCTAGATTTGCGAAGATTCCTTGTTCTTGGGGACTATGTTTTGGTTTATATGTTTTGCTTAGATACTCTAATCTCCATTAAATAATACAAACTGTGATGACTCCTCTTATGGGAGATTTTGGAGAATAGGTTTTATGTATTTGTGTCCCTTTGGGTTTCCTTTGGGGTTTTCCTTATTTCATCATATGTATATACTGCTATGCTCGGACCGGTTATCTTCGCAGCCGGATCTTGAGTCTTGATATTCCTGTTTTTGACACTCCTTTGTATATATATATTCTCGCGTTGGTTATCCTTGTTCGTTACGTTATCGATCGGAGTGTTGCGCTTTCGAGTTGCGATTTTCGTTTACCCCTTTTTCTACAAAGGCTCCTAGTTATAATTAATCATTCATACTACTATACGTACTAAATTTTTATTTTTAGAGGTCGTAATGCCTTGCCATCTCTGAATTATGACTTAAGCATAAGGCTCTGTATGGTAGGGTGTTACAAGTATCGTCCTAAAAAATTATGTTATGTTATTATGTTGTATTATTTTTTTATGTTTTCTCCTTTTGAAATGTTATTTTACATAACGAATATGTTATAAATTGTGTTGAATTATATTGAATTGATTATTTTATGATTTATTATATTATGTCTTTTTGTGTTAATTTTTTTAAAAGTTTTCAAAGAATATTCATAGATACTCGAAGAGATCTACGTTCTCTAAGGGATAATTAAACAGGAACTTGCAATGACGGAGAAAGAACGGGGACATTTTTTTAAATAAGAATGAGGGATGGAAAGTGGGTTTCTCACGCTCCCCTGAGTCTTCATTACCATATTAATTTAATTTTCAATAGAATAAATTATATATTGAATAACAAAAGTTGTTATCGGTTTCTTTTCACACTAACTGATACTCAACGATGGTGTTTCGATACATCATATTACCAAAAAATATTAATTGATCTATTAACTTTTGTAATGACATAAATTTATGAATTTAAAAATTTAAAAATTATTTCATAAAATGTGAAGTTTTAACAAGTAATAATGTTGATCATATTATTTTGATTTCAAGAATGAATACGATAGCAATAAATAAAATTGTCCCAAGTAAATTTCAACAAAGATAAAAATTCATAAGTATTTCTATTAATGAAAAATTAATCTATTTTAAAGACAAATACAATTTTTTTCTATGAATTTCCTAACTTGGCAAGTTAAGAATTAATCCACCACATATTGATGCTCTATTTATTAAGGGTTTGTCGCTAACTAATGGATTGTGATACACACAAGGCGAGATTCAAACTCCAACTACTTGCTTAAGCGGACAAATGAGATGACCATTCAATAAATTTAAATTGACTAAAATAAATATTAATTATTTTTAATATTTTTAAGTTATAAAATATTTATAATAATAATTACTATGTATATTTTTTATTTAAATTTTAATAAAAAATTTAATATAATTTTATGTATTATCCCGTGTAGGACACTTTTTAATGGTGAGGTGTCACTTTTTCGTTAATCCATTTTTTCTCCAAAATGATTGCACTATTCGCTCTTCTAAATTTATTTTAGAAAAATATATTTAATTAATATAATTATATTATAATTAGTATTTAATGGATGATACATAATTATACTAATTTAAAAAACTGTCTTTATTATAATTATATCAAAACAATACGATATGATATGATATAATAATAATATGCTAATGGCATGAGTTATTCTAATCATAATAAAATTCTTTTCAATGCACGAATTATTCGGTTATTCTGTACTTATAAGTCTTTTTAATGATATTATAATAATAATAATATTAATAATAATAATAATAATAATAATCTACTTAATCTATTAAAATTAAATTTTTTTTAACTAATGAAAATGAGGTGTCATTTTTTTATGAATTTTTTTCTCCAAAATAAAAATATTATTCTTTAATATATTTACATTTATTATTTATCAATTTCTTTTATTTTTATTTCTCACATTTGTTAAAGACTTTTTTAATTATTGCTATTTAATTTACTTATTTTAGATATTAATTATTAATAAGTCTTCACAATTATTTTTCAACTATTAGTATTATTGGTATATTAGTATATTTTAAGAAATATTATAAATGAGATGTCAATTACTTATAAACTTTTTTCTTTCTAAAATAAAAGCGCTACTTTCAATATATTTATATTTACTATCTTCTTAATTTATTTTAAAAAAATATCTTTTTATAATTATATAAAAATTAATATTTAATACATTATTATACTAATTATCAATCATTAAATATTTTTAATCATTCTAATTATTATATTAATTTATATAATTCTAATTCTCTATCATTATGCAAGTTGATACTAATTATTATATTAATTGTATAATACTAATTGTCAACCATTAATATTTTTAATTATTTTTTAATTATTATTTTTAATCAAGCATTATTAGTAGTAAATTGATACATACATTAATGGTGACAAATTGATATTAATTAATTAATTAATAATAATTACAATAATAATAGAAAAGGTCTCGCATATATTATATTTTAAAAAAGCAAAACATATTTAAAAAAAATTAAGATATCAATAATTAAAAATTAAAAATAAACATAATTCTATAATTTTAATTGCCATAAATATGATACTAACGTTGATAGTAATAAATTGATATTGATATCAATAATTAATTTCTATAGTTATTTTTGTACTACTTATTGCCATAAATATGATACTAACGTTAATAGTGGTAAGTTGATATTGATATCAATAATTAATTTCTATAATTATTTTTGTACTACTAACCTAGGTTATATATAGTGTTTCTTTTGCGATTTGTGAGTCTAAATCTAACAAGTAAAGCATTCTTTTTTTCTAATTTGTTATTCTTCTTTGATTGAGCAATTATTTTCAAGGAGTTTTGTAGGTCAAGTTCAAGTCTCATTCCCTCCACGCTTTCTACGTTTGTCCGAAAATATTCGAAGTGGAGCATCTAATAAGATTGAATTTTCTCAATTTAGGTTCAATTTTGGAAAATTCGTTCAAATTTGAAGATGCAATTTCAAAGATTGGTACTATATTTAAATTTTCTTCTCTTAAACTTTTGTATTAAAATAATTTTATAACATATTGTAATTTTTCAGAAATTACCGACCTTCTAGTGCATCAATGCAATGTCATTGAGGAAAATAAAGGTCAATTTAGTTTGACAATTTTAATAAGAAGATTGTCTGAATTTGTACGGATTCTAAATGTTCGATCTTATGATGTTATTTCGGTTGGTTGTTGTTATTAGAATGACTCTAATCTATACGTATCTAAGGACTAGAATAGCTTAAATATTATTTAAATAATTTAGTTGTAATATTAGTATTTGATTAAAATAGTTTTAGAGAAATTTAAATTGTTGCCTCAATTTATATATTATGACTATTTTTTTTGGATATGTTATTTTGTAATTTTTTTTAATATGAAATTTCTTTCTTTTTTTATTTTAAGTTTTTTTCTTGGATATATGTATCACCTTTTTTTATTTTTTCTATTTCAGATTAGTAATATAATGCAATTATTAAGAGAAATGTAATTCATCAATATACTAAAGTGATTAAAAGTTTAATTATATTGTGTGAACACAAGATTGATTAATTAAGATTAAAGCATGAAAAAAGAAAAAGAGTCACAATACGTGATTTTACTTTTCTTGCCAATGTATAAAAATACGCGAAAGAAAAGAAATTAAAACATCACTATTTAAAATAAAAATAGTTAATCATCATGCGTATGAAAGGGGATTGAGAAATATGCATGGATAGAAAAAATAAAAAATTATTGCACGATTGTAGAATAAAAAATAATCATATAAATAAGAAAATAATCATAACAAAAAAATTAATATATGTGACTTAAATATTTTTATGTACAATTAATATTTTTTTGTACTATTAATTCTTTTTATTTTTATTTTTCACATTTATTAAAAGCTCCTTTTCAATATTTTAAGTATTAATTATTGTTATTTAATTAACTTATTTTTGGTATTTAATTATTAAAATTTTAGGTATTAATTATACTCCAATTGCGATATTAAGACTTTGAATATGAGGTCAATTTAATTTTGGGCAATACCACAAATATATATATATATATATATATATATATATATATATATATGTATATGATATTTTAAGTATTAATTATTGTTATTTATTAACTTATTTTATGTATTTAATTATTAAAATATTAAATATTAATTATACCCTGTTTATAGTGTTAAGACTTTAGAGATAATCCCAATTTAATTTTGGATAATGTCGAGAGCAAATATTTATATGATATTAAGTTAGAAGAGTATATTTTAATTTTACATAAAATAATACAATAGATATAATGTATAAATAAATTTACTTAACAAATATAATTATTTATAGTGTAATATTTTATTATGATAATACATCTTTTTGTATCTGTTCTCTCTCTCTCTTTATATTATATTATATTATATATATATATATATAATATTCCTTTTTAACTTATTATTTTTCTGTCACATATTCATAATTATTATATTTTAAATTTAGAATTTTTTTAATCTAATATTACGTGTAAAAATGGCAAGCAAAAACGAATGAGAAAAAACATGGAAACATTTCAAACATAATTATCGCTAATCCTTTTTTCTTTAGTTTTTAAATATATTATTTATTTTATTTATTTAAAGTAATAACTAAATTTATTATAACTGTAATACAATTATCTTTAAAGTATTAGTATTACTAACTTGTATATTTTTTTAAAATATTGACATATTATTAATATATATAATAAGTAATAGTGAATTTTCTCTCACATATTTATCATTTAAAAAATTTATAATTTTTGACATAATCTTTATTCTATTTTTTTTCTTTTTCATATCTAATGGCTACTGTCTACTATCCTATCAATAGTATCACATACAGTAAATTATACGAAGAAAAAATATGAAAAATAAAGACCAGAATTATAAGGCTATAGAAAGTCCCATCCAAGTTTGACAAGAACAAGATGGCTTACATAGAAATAGCTCTTTTACTAAATTAGTTGATTCTTTTACTAAATTTTTTCAAGTAATGCTAAGTTCAATTTATAAATAGAGTTTAATTTTGATATACTGACAGTATAAAATATTTTACACAGTCGTGCAATCACATCCGTTCTTTTGGATGACCATTCATGCATTAAATGTGAAAAGTAGTTATTTTTACTGATGTGTCATTATATAATTGGATGCATGTGTAAAACTACTTTACATTATCAGTGCATCAAAATTAAATTCTTAAAAATATTTGTAATTCGTATTTTAAGTTAATTTTATAAGTATGACATTCCACAAGTCAAAGACAATTCTTTTTAATAGCTTTGTAGAAGCTAATAACTTTTATATTTAATTTATTTTGTAGCAGTACGATAAAATTTAATGTTCAATCAAGAACTATTTGACAAAAATGTTTGAGAATGAATTAGTATAAAGGAAGGTCTATGTCTTCTCAAATTTTGAGATTGAAGAATCAAGTGGAATTTAATTTCTTATATTATTCACTCATTTGTTTTTAATTCGGTACTTTTAATTTAATTTTTTTTGTTTAATTAGATGTTATTGGACTCTTGAGTGAAAAAAAACTTATATCATGGTAAAAAATAAGGAGAAGTGACCAATACATTATAATTGATCTTCATGATTTACAGTACGTATGTAAAATTTTAATATTTTAATGTGAATATTTTTTTAGTAATAATTATGTGTTGTAGTGCAAAATCTTTTTTTTCTTTATATATCACTACTTATTTCTCTTAATTCTTGCTTTCATTTAGAAATGAGAAAAAAAATATAATGCACACTGTGATATTAATTTACAATCTAATTAATTGATCATCTATGTGATCACTAAACAACCGAATACATAATTATTCTCTAATTTACAAAATTTAACAAAGATATTGGTAAGTATATTGATTTAGCATTTATTTATATATTTTATTTATTTATGTTATATTTGTAATCATATTATATCTATTTTTATCAATATATATTTTTTAAAAAATATTGTTAGTGTTAGCACATGGTGTATTAAATAAATTGAATGATAGAAATACATAACTATTTTCTTTTTCAGTCAAGATTCAAAAAAATATTGTAATGTAAACTTGCAATATCAGTATATTAATAGTGAAGTGGAGAAAAAAAATGTAATATCATATCAATTTTTTAAATCATAATTTAAATATTTTAAATGGGATAATTTTATTTAAAAAATTCATAATTCTTATACACTTAATAGTTACATTTAAGTTAATACACTTAATATCATATTTAAAAAAAATAATACACATCATATTACTTATTTATTAATTAAATTATTATTATTTAAATTAATTTTAATAAAATAATTTAAAATTATAATTTTAATCTTATCACGTACATGTCACGGATTATTACACTTATTTTGAACTAAATCCAAATTACGGGAGATGCTGATAGCAGTACAATGTCAAGGCAAAAGAAGTGAAAACATCTATTAATTGAGGTTTGAGTAATAGTCAATATTACATGCGTTAATTAGACTTGACGCTAAAAGCACACTACTGACGCAGTTATGCAGTTATGGAGTTACAATGTCTAGTTAGCAATGTCTAGTCAGCAATAGGGGGCTGCATACGGATCGGATCAGATTGGATATAGCCTAAAATTCTATTCGATCTGTATTGCACTCATCAGATTGGATCGGATACGATATTCGCAATTTTTCAGACTGGATCCGATCCGATCTAATTCGCAAGTATGCGGATCGGATCGAATTGGGTATCGGGTATATCTGCATAATTCAAAAAAAATATTTTCAAATTCCATTTGGCTGTTTTTACACAAAAAAAAATTATTTTTCACCTGTTTAAACATATTTAATTCTAAAATATTATCTATAAAAGTTTTCTTAAATAATAACAAAAAATAATAACACAAGATTTAACTTTAATTATTCTTAGTCGTAGTACAACATAAAAAATAAAAAACAAGATATCATAAAATTCATAAAACAACACACTTAAAATTCATATCACATTAGGGCTTATTTTCTTAAACTATGCTATTTATATGTGATGTGCGGATATGCGGATTTGCGGATTGGATCCGTGGATATCACTGCCAAATTCGCAATCCGATCCTACTATAGTGCGGATCGGATTCGACCCGATTCGATTGCTCTGCGGATTGGATAATATCCACAAAATTTAAATCGGATGCAAATAATTACCGCGGATATACGAATATTATCCGATTCATGTGTAGTCCTAATCAGCAATGTCTAGTCAGTTATGTAGAGTATTAATTGATAAATAAGTCATTTATGCAGTTACAATGTCTAGTCAGCAATGTTGTTAAGCATGTGCAAGTTGGTAATGATTATAGGCGAATAGAGTGTAGTATATAAGTAAAGTTATTAAGTGTTGTGATAAGTGTGAGTAGGATATGAGGTTGATGTCCATTTTTTAATGTTGCAAGAGAGATTATCATTAATGAAGTTTGAGAAAGGTAACCCCTTATATGTATATAAATAGGAATTTGTTTTGAAACAATATACACTACAACAAAAGTAATAAAACATTATTCTCTCTCTTTCTCTAATTATATTTCTTTATTTTATTTGTTACTTCTTTCTTATTTATTTATTTATTTAGTTATTTTATAAAAGGTTATCAGCACGAAGTTCTAACGAAATTTTAGGAAGACTTCAGGTAACAAATTTTTATTATGTTGAATCTCTTCCATCTTGAATATAATGCTTTTGATATATCTGAAAATAATTATTTATCATGAATATTAGATGTTAAAATCCATCTTGATTCAATAGATCTTGGAGATACCATTAAGGTTGAAAATAATACATCCTATAAGGATATAGCCAAAGCCATAATTTTCTTTCGTCGTCATATTGACGTATTATTGAAAAATGAATATCCCACATTAAAAGATCATGCAGATCTGTGGAAAGACCTTGAAAAAGGTACAATCATTAAAAGACGGTGATACTTCCTTAAGTCCGATATGTTAGAGAAAAATTTTTTAACCTTCCATGCCTCGAATGTGCTCCTGCAGTAGTAATATCGAGAAAAAGGATTTAAAAAGTATTCTGAGTTAATTTCTTGCCTTCTTGTTGCTGAACGCAACAATGAATTACTTTTAAGAAATCATGAATCGTGTCCAGTTGGTGGCGCCCTATTTTCTGAAGTAAATGCGGCAAATCATTACCCCAGAAGAGGTAAATGGCAAGATTTTGGTAATAGAAAAAATTATGAAAAGAAGAAGAATTATATTCACAAGAAATTATCTTACCAGAAGTGGGATAAAGAAAGAAACAATGGACAAAGTAAATCAATTGAGGATAAATGCTTCCGTTGTGGTGGAAAGGGCCATTGATCGCGTACCTGTCGTACCCCAAGGCACCTAGTTGATCTTTATCAAGCATCCTTGAAAAAGAATGACAAAGGAAAGGAAACAAATTTTGTTTCAAATTATGAAAATTTCACCACTCGTTATGATATATCTAATTTCTTTGAGGATCTTGAAGGAAATATTGGCTATTTGATCAATAATGGAATAGTTTAATATGTGTGTTTGTTAAGTATTCATGTGAATAATTTTACTGTGCATGTACTTTTACTCATTTTATTATTATTATTATTATCATTTGTCTTTGAAGAAAAACGATAAGGACATATTCTGAATATATTTGCCTTGCAGATAGTGCAAGTTCGCACACTATTCTTAAAAGTAATATATATTTTACCCATCTTGTGCCAAAAGAAGAGTATGTTAATACTATTATTGGCTCAGAAAATGTGATAGAAGGCTCCAGAAGAGGTATAATTTTGTTTCCTGGAGGAACAAAATTTGTAATAAATAATGCACTATTATCTACCAAGTCTCTAAGAAACTTGTTGAGCTTTAAAGATATTCGCCAAAATGGATATCATATTGAAACAATGAATGAGGGAAATCATGAGTATTTATGTATCACAACTCATGATTTAAATAAAAAGGTTATATTAGAAAAGTTTCCCTCACTTTTATCTGGGTTGTATTATACCAAGATTAGTGCAATTGAATCACATGCCATTGTAAACCAAAAGTTTACTAGCCCAAATGAATTCATAACTTGACATAATAGATTGGGTCATCTGAGAACAACCATGATGAGGAGAATTATTGAAAACTCTCATGGACATTCACTAAAGAATCAGAAGATTCTTAAATCTAGTGAATTTTATTGTGCTGCATGTTTTCAAGGGAAGTTAATTTTAAGGCCATCACCAGTAAATAATGGATTTGAGTCCCCTGAATTCCTAGAAAAGATTCAAGATGATATATGTGGACCTATTCATCCACCATGTAGATCTTTTAGATATGGTCCTAATAGACGCATCTTCGAGATGGTCACATGTGTGCTTATTATCTTCTCGCAACCTGGTGTTTGCGAGATTACTGGCTCAAATTATTCGATTAAAAGCACAATTTCCAGAAAATCCAATCAAAGCAATTCGTTTTGATCATGCTGGTGAATTTACATCCCAAGCTTTTGATGCTTATTGTATGGCTAATGGAATAAGTGTTGAATATCTAGTAGCTTATGTTCACACACAAAATGGGTTAGCAGAATCACTTATTAAGCGCCTCCAATTAATCGCTAGACCCTTGCTTATGAGAACAAATCTCTCAACCTCGGTTTGGGGGCATACTATTTTACATGTCGCAGCACTTATTCGTTTGAGGCCAACGAGTTACCATCAGTTCTCTCCTATGCAATTAGCATTTAGCCAGCAGCCAAATGTTTCCCATTTAAGAATATTCGGGTGTGCGATATATGTTCCCATTGCACCACCTAATCGCACCAAAATAGGACCCCCAAAGAAAATTAGAGATATATGTTGGATATGATTCTCCCTCTATAGTGAGGTATCTTGAGATACAAACGGGAGATGTATTTAAAGCCCTATTTGCGGATTGTCATTTTGATGAATCAAAATTTCCAACATTAGGGGGGAGAGAATAAGTTTCCTGAAAAGGAAGTTAATTGGAATGCATCATCGTTGATGCCTTTAGATCCTCGATCAGGGCAATGTGAACTAGAAGTTCAAAAGATTATACATTTGCAAAGAATAGCAAATGAATTTTCTGATGCATTTTTCGATACAAAGAGGATAACTAAATCTTATATACCAGCAGAAAATGCCCCAATTCGAATTGTTGTCCCAGTAGAACAAGTAGCCACTGAAGCAAATTCACGCTAGAAGCGTGGCAGGCCTGTCGATTCCAAAGACAAAAATTCTCGAAAAAGAAAAGAGGTAAATACGATTCCTGTTGAAAAAGACATAGTAAAGACACTTGCAGTTGTCCGAAATTCTGATATAGTCTTAACGTTAGAAGATGTTCAGGTACCTGAAAATTGTGAAAATGATGAGATCTCGATAAATTATGTCTTTACAAGAGAGAAATGGAACCAAAATAAGACAATTGTCAATGAAATATTTGCATATAATATGACATTAAATATCATTCATGAAAGTAAGGATCTTGAGCCAAGATCAGTCGAAGAATGTCGACAAAGAAATGATTGGCCAAAATGGAAAGAAGCCATGAAGGCTAAATTAGACTCACTTGCAAAACGTGAAGTCTTTGGACCTGTAGTCCGTACACCTGAAGATGTAAAACCTGTTGGATACCGATGGGTATTTGTGAGAAAACGAAATGAGAAAAATGAAGTTGTGCGCTACAAAGCCCGACTTGTGGCACAAGGTTTTTCATAAAGGCCCGGTATAGATTATGAAGAAACGTATTCCCCTGTAGTGGATGCGATAACATTGCGTTATTTAGTCAGTTTATCTACATATCATAAACTGCATATCCATTTAATGGATGTGGTAACAACCTATTTATATGGCTCATTAGATCGGGATATCTAGATGAAAGTCCCTGAAGGACTAAAGATATCTAAACCATCCAGTGAATATTCGCAAGGGTTATACTTAGTTAAATTGTAAAGATCTTTATACGGTTTAAAGCAATCTGGACGAATGTGGTATAATTGTCTTACTGAGTATCTGGCAAAAAACATATTCAAGAATGATGATATCTGCCCATGTGTTTTCATAAAGAAATCTGCATCTGGGTTCATTATAATTGCTGTGTACGTTGATGATTTAAATATCATTGGAACTCCTGAAGAGAATTCCAACAATTATAAAAACTCTAAAAGAAGAGTTTGAGATGAAAGATCTTGGAAGGACTAAATTTTATCTCGGCTTGCAAATCGAGCATATAAAAAATGGGATCTTTATTCATCAAACAACATACATAGAGAAGATCTTGAAAAGATTTTATATGGATAAGTCACATCGCTTGAGTACCCCAGTGATCGTAAGATCTTTGGATGTGGAAAATGATCAATTCTGTCCTAAAGAAGAGAATGAAGATATCCTTGGTCCTAAAGTACCATATCTAAGTGCCATTGGAGCGCTAATGTATCTTGCTAATGATACGCGACATGACATATCATTCGTAGTGAATTTACTAGCAAGGTATAGTTCCTCTCCAACCAGAAGACATTAGAGTGGAATCAAACAAATCTTTTGATATCTTCATGGAACGGTTGATATGGGATTGTTTAATCCATATAGATCCAAGTCACAACTAGTTAGCTATGCAGATGCTGGATACTTGTCTGATCCACACAAAGGGTGATCTCAAATAAGATACCTGTTCACATATGGTGGTACAGCTATATCATGGAGGTCCACGAAACAGACGATTGCTGCAACATCCTCTAATCAGCTGAAATACTAGTGATACATGAAGCTAGCCGCGAGTGTTTTTGGCTGAGGAGTGTGATCTAATATATTTTGTCATCATGTGGACTGATTGATCAGAAGATAGCTCCAAATGTCCTGTTTGAAGATAATACAGCATGTATTGCTCAACTTAAAGGCGGATATATCAAAGGTGATAGAACATAGCATATTTCTCCCAAATTCTTCTTCACTCATGATCTTCAAAATCAAGGGACAATTGATGTCCAACAGATCTGCTCAAGTAATAATCTGGCAGATTTATTCACAAAGTCACTCCCAAAATCTTCTTTTAAAAGATTGGTACATCAGATTGAGATGCGCCGATTTCGAGATATAAAATAATGTCGGCAAGAGGGAGAGACTACATTCTTTTTTCCTTGGTCCAATTTTTTTCCATTGGGTTTTTCTTGACAAGGTTTTTAACGAGGCAATTCCCATCACAAAGGATAATGTACTCTTTTTCCTTCACTAAAGTTTTTTCCCATTGGGTTTTTCTTTAGTAAGATTTTAACGAGGCATAATCCTAAATGGTCATCAAAGGGGGAGTGTTGTGATAAGTGTGAGTAGGATATGAGGTGGATGCCCATTTCTCAATGTTGCTTAGGATATCAAGAGAGATTGCCATTAATAAAGTTTGAAAAAGGTGATCCTATATAAATAGAGGTTTGCTTTAAAGCAATATACACTACAACAAAAACAATAAAACACTCTTTTCTCTCTTTCTCTAATTATATTTCTTTATTTTATTTGTTACTTCTTCCTTATTTATTTATTTAGTTATTTTATAACATTAAGAAAATTTTGGACAAATTTTTTTCTCTTTTCTCTTTTTTTCATTTATTTTCTACTTAATATTTCTGTGTTTTTTATTCTTTTCACTCAAAACTTTTTTATATGGTACAGTGAGCGTGAATAAAAAGTTGAAGAAATTATAAACATTATTGAAAATTTCTTTTCGAACATTGAATAGATCCAAAATTCTTTGAAAATTTGAATATTGAGGACATTCATGCCTCATTTTCTTCAATCAGATATTCAAATACTAGCACATCTAGTGAACCAAATCGTCAATCGGATGCAAATGAATCAATCTAAAAATCTAGTTAATTAATTCAGTTCTAGATCCAACAAGTCCTTACTTCCTTCATCCTGGAGAAAGTTCAAGAACTCCGTTAATTGCAACAGTTCTTGGAGTAAGAAATTATCATGCATGGGAGAAAGTGATGTCGCAAGTGCTTAGGTCAGAGAACAAGATTCAGTTCTTAGATGGATCAATTCATTTTTCATAATTATAATTTGTAAAGGAAAAAAAAGTTAAATTTATTTTAATTTTATTGGAGAATGATATTGATTTATGTCATTGAAAGTCATTGTAGTTGCAAATTATTATGTGCTTTTTGAGGTTAAAATTGTTAATTGTTATAATTGTAGTACTATTTTAATTTATTATGTATTTTAAGATTGAAATAATCAATTTTGAATGCTTGTATTTGAATATATATATATATATATATATATGTCATTGAAAGTCATTGTAGTTGCAAATTATTATGTGCTTTTTGAGGTTAAAATTGTTAATTGTTATAATTGTAGTACTATTTTAATTTATTATGTATTTTAAGATTGAAATAACAATTGAATGCTTGTATTTGAATATATATATATAGATAATATATATATATATATATATATATATATATATATATATATATAGATATAATATATATATAATAGGTAAATTCGTATGAGTCGAGTCTAGGTCAATTCTATGAGTTTACTTAAACTCACGAGTTTGACAATCTTACCTGCGACCACTAACTATCTAGAACTATATTTCATTCCAATCTTAAACTCATCATCCTTATAATTAGGAATAATGCCTACGCAAAAAAACAAGTGGTCACTTTTTTTTCCATCCAAAACTATATTAAGGAAACATATTATTTAATTATGTATCTATGTTCACATATTTAGAAAATTCTGGTATATGCATGGTGTCAAGATCCAAGATACACATAAAAGGTAAAACATCAAAAGATTGACTCACTACGTGTGGAACTACTGCATTTTGCACGACCGCATCACTTATCTTATCACCATGCTCATTCTCGTCACTGACTTCGTAGTTAGCTTCGAAATCATCTTTACTATCATTGTTCATTTCTTTGAATACTTCAACTTTGTCATCTTCTATGTCTAAGTCGTGTTGAACTCTGTTTGCAACTATGTATTCAAACTCAATATATAACTCAAGCATCGACACTTGCAATTGAGTCTGCTAATAAATTTGAAACATCTGCTATATACTTGATTCGTCAACGATGAGCATTGTGTCAAATTGTATTAGCCGCCAAATACGATAACAGAATTTTTGTACAAAATATTGCTCACCCTTTTTAAGATATCACTTTCTATGTTTTAACGAAGACCATATTGCGACCATGATTCTAAAAATTGAACCAGAACGACTGGTCAAACCAATCTAACTGCGAACTGAATGCCAATGCAGTTTGGTTTTACGTCAAAAATTGTCACACTCAAAACCGCTTGTAAATCATTAAATCGGTCGGTTTTCGGATGGTCGAACCAAACCAAAACCAAGCCGGTTCTCACGAAATGTCGTCGTTTTTTGTTTTGGTGAAAATAAGAAAGCAAGTTCTCCTCCTCACCTCAATCCCTTAAGCCATGCATTCCTCAATCTCTCAACTCCCAACTCTCATTCCCCAAAACACAACCTTTATTCCTTGTTTTGTTATTTATTGTTTAGACTTCAAGGGGAAAAAAAAGAAAAAAAAGGAGGAAGAATCATAAACTGAAACTCTAAATTACAATTTGAAATTTTATAATGCCCAAATCCAAAAATATCTCATCTTCTATTCCTTCGTTTCATACAACTGTCACATCATCGTCATCACCAACGACGGTAATAGGCGGCAGCTTCCATCATTGCTATCATTGGCACTGTGTCTGCCTCTCTGATATTTCGTTCTTATCAGTCTCTTTCTGCTCGAACTTTCTCTTTCTCTCTCAATTCAACGGCGGGAACGACGAAATCTTTCACCGCCGCTGTCGTCGCCTCCCTCTTCTTCTTCTTTTCCTCGTGCACTTCTCCTCTTCTTTGCATTGTTAAGTTTCTCTTTGTCCTTCTCTTCGTCCTTCTCCTTTTTTTGTGCGTATGGTTGGAGGAGTGTGACCGTGTGAATGAGTGTAAGAGAGACAATGAAGGTGTTTAACTTTTAGGATTAGGACTAGGAGTAAATGAATAAAAGTAGAATAGAGATTTTCGTAAAATTTAAAAGTAAATTAATAAATAAAAATTTAGAATACTAGAATAAAATAAATGTAAAATTATAAGCTATTGTCATTAATTTATTATTATGTCTAAATAATTTCCTTAATTAAAAGTTTTAAAGGTTTCATTAATTTCTTTTAATTTATAAAGTTGGAAACTATTGTCATTAGTTTATTATTATGTCTAAATAATTTTCTTAATTAAATGTTTTAAAGGTTTCTTTAATTTCTTTTAATTTATAAAATTGGAAACTAAATTTTAAATTATTCAAATTAAATTTCTAATTTTTTATTTCTTAATTAATTGAAATTTTCGTTCTAATTATCAAATTTAATGGGGTAAATTGTATATTTTGTCCTTAAAGTTTGCTAAAGATTTCAAAAATACTCCTAAGTTTTATTTTATTTCAATTTTGTCCTAAAAATTTTTAATTTGTATCAAATTTGTCCCTACGACTAATTTTTTTTAAAAAATATGACAAATTTAGGAATAAATCCACAAAACAACCTTTAACATAAACAAATCAAACATATTTATCATGTATTATTGTTAGATTAGTCCTAAATTTTTTTAAAATTTAGTTGTCAGAAATATATTTGATGCAAATAAAAATTTTTTAGGATAAAATTGAAACAAAATAAAAGTTAGGAGTATTTTTAAAATTTTTAGCAAAGTTCAAGAACAAAAAACATACTTTACCCAATTTAATAATCTTGATTATAAAATTTTGGTTGATATTGTATTTTTTAATTTGTATATTTTAAAAATTTTGTATTAGAATACAATTATATTTTTGTGTTTTTATTTATAATTTTATATATTATTTTATTATAATACGGTTATTCCAGTTGAACTAATTAAACTACTAAATTAATATATTAGTAACTAGAGTGGTTCAATGATCGTACCATTTTCAGAATTTTGATTATACTTCTGCAAATTGTTATTGTGTATGGAATAACAAAAAAAAATAGATACTCAAATACAAAACTCACATTCCATGTGTATTTAGTACAACTTCACTATTATAATACACCCATAAATTTACACTATCCTTTGTCACACCACCAAAATACCGAAACAACTCCAGTTAAAATAAAGTAAAATGATTAACAAATTTGATATTTATCAACAACCATTTATGACGCAACATGTGACAACACAGCCTACATATTGACAATAGGCATCCTACGTGCTAGACTTTCATGCACCCAGCATATTAGATAGGAGTGTTAATGGGGCGGGTGAAATCGGATTTGTCCCGACTCAAATCCGACCTTAAATATACACTGAATTTATTTTTTAGACTTTAACTCAGCCCTAAACTCGATGAAACCTAAACATTTTCGGGTCACAATTATATCGGGTCCAAATTGGGTAAAAACTGGGTCTTTAAAAATTTAACAATAATTTATAAAAAAAACTTATTTATAAAAAAACTTATTTATGATGCACTTATTTATAAAGAAGAAACTTGTTACTAAAAAATCGATATCCATATTTAAACTTGAATTTGTCCATAAATTCTAATTTGATGCTTCTTTGATCTATTTTCTAATTCAACAAGTGTGATTAAAAATAAAACAATAAACTTATAATTAATATAACATAATATTGAAATTAATTTAAAACATATATATCTTTTTTAGTTCCCTTAAGCTGCGTTTGTTTACAGAGACAGAACACTGAAACAGGGACACAAAGACACAAAATCATGTTTAACAGAAGAGACATGGACAGAGACAATGTATCCAGGGACACTAAATTAGTGTATTTTGTGTACATCCTGACAGGAAGGACACAGAGACACTAACAAAGGACATAACTTATTTTTCATTTATTCTTTCATTATTCTTGTTAATTTTTTATAATTATATTTTTAATTATTATATTTTTCGTCTCAAAATTTTTTGAATAAAAAAAATGAGAATAAATTAGATTTTTATAATTTTTTTAGTTTATCACCAAACAGGATACAAGAACACAAAATTTTGTATCTCTATCTTTTATGTCTTATTTTCAGTGTCTTGTCTTGTTCTGTTCTGTTTTCAGAAACAAACGCAATCTTAAGGTGCATATGGACCGAATAAAGTCGAGTTCGTCTTGACTTGGACCTGACTCAAAATAATGATCGAGTCTATTTTTGAGATTTTTACCCAATCTTAGACCCAATAAAATTACACAAAATTAGTTCCTAAAATATTCGGAGTCAGACCGAATCTTCAGGTCGAGTCGGGCCATAAACACTCCTAATTTTAAATCTATTCATATGCAATATTCATGCACTTGCAATTACACCTATTTGATTCATTTCAATGATAAACTCAATTCTTTTTCACATAAAAAAAATGAGCCATAATCTTTAATTTTTTCTTTTCCTTCATAAAGACTATAAATGGTCTTCACCAAACTCTTTTTTGTTGTGATAAGAATGGGACGTGGATGCCCATTTCTATGAGAAGCTAACATTCTCAAGATAGATTGTAATTAATAATGTTGAAGAAAGTTAGACTTTCACAAGTATAAATATGAGGCTTGATCAGAAGCCATTTACACACAACAATAACAACAGAACAAAAATATTATTCTTCCTTCCTTTTCATACAAATAAATCAATCCTCTTTTATGTTGCAATCAAATACCCTTCTCCTTATATTACTATTACAATTCTTTCTCTTCTTTTATTTTATAAGTATTTTAAATTCTATTTTCTATTACTCTTTACATATAATATTAATAGCAATATTAACCATCTTTATTATATTGAGATAGTATCAAATGCAAATCTCTCTCTCTTTATTTTTAATACTTTTTCTTATCTTTGTATATATATATATACACAATACAACATATAATATTATTATATATATATATATATATAATAATAATAATTATTGAGCTAATTATATTAATAATAGAGTCTTCTATTTATACATCTTTATTTTATATATCCTGTATTTTACAACACGTTATCAGCACGAGACTCTGATCAAATTTTTAGGAAGACTCAGGTAATATTTTCATTATGTCGAAGCTCTCTAATCTTGAATTCAATGCTCTTGATATATCTGGAAACAATTATTTATCATGGATATTAGATGCTGAAATCCATCTTGATTCAATGGATCTTGGAGATACCATTAAGGCTGAAAATAATGCATCCCAGAAGGATAAAGCTAAAGCCATGATTTTTCTCCGTCGTCATCTTAACGAAGGGTTGAAAAATGAATATCTCACATTAAAAGATCCTGCAGATCTTTGGAAAGACCTTGAAGAAAGGTATAATCATCAGAAAACGGTGATACTTCCTCAGGCCCGATATGAATGGATGCATTTGCGTTTACAAGATTTTAAATCTATAAATGAATATAATTCTGCAATGTTTCGAATCACCTCACGAATGAAATTGTGTGGGGAAAAAATAACTGATCATGATATGTTGGAGAAAACTTTCTCAACCTTCCATGCCTCGAATGTGCTCCTGCAGCAGCAGTATCGAGAGAAAGGGTTTAAAAAATATTTTGAGTTAATTTCTTGCCTTCTTGTTGCCGAACGCAACAATGAGTTGTTATTGAAAAATCATGAAGCGCGCCCAGCTGGCGCCGCCCCATTTCTTGAAGTAAATGCGGCAAATCATTGCCCCAGAAGAGGTAAATGCAAGCTTTTAATAACAAGAAAAAATGGAAGGAAAAAGAATTATGTTCAAAGAGAGGATCTCACCAGAAGTGGGATAAAGAAAGGAATATCGGGCAGAATAAATCAACCGAGGAGAAGTGTTTCGCTGTGGTGGAAAGGGCCATTGGTCACGTACTGTCGTACCCCAAGGCACCTAGTCGATCTTTACCAGGCATCTTTGAAAAGAACGACAAAGGAAAGGAAATAAAATATTGGTCATTAATCAATGATGGAATAGTTAATGTGGGATTGTGAAGTATATATGTAAATAAATAATGTAAAGAACTTATTGTTAAGTTTTATTTTCTATATTTAAGTTTCAAATGTGATGTACATAAATAATGAAATATTAATATGAATTTTGAAATTATTAAATGTGTCAAATTTTAAAATAAAATTTCAGTATATGACATTATCTTATGTACAGTGTTCTTAGAAAAATAATTCTGATCAAGTATTCAATTTAACTGTGCATACTACTCATTTTTATTTGTTTTGAAGAATGGCAAGGATATGTAATGAAGATGTATGCCTTGCGGATAGTGCAAGTTCGCACACTATTCTCAAAAGTGATATATATTTTACCCACTTGTGCCAAAAGAAGAATGTGTTAATACTATTATTGGCTCAGGCAATGTGATTGAAGGCTCTGGAAGAGCTATAATTTTGTTTCCTGGAGGAACAAAATTCATAATAAATAATGCACTATTGTCTACCAAGTCTCGTAGAAACTTGTTGAGCTTTAAAGATATTCGCCGAAATGGATATCATATTGAGACTATGAATGAGGGAAATCATGAGTATTTATATATCACAACTCATGATTTAAATAAAAAAGTTATATTAGAAAAATTACCCTCACTTTCATCTGGGTTGTATTATACCAAGATTAGTGCAATTGAATCACATGCCACTGTAAACCAGAAGTTTACTAGTCCAAATGAATTCATAACTTGGCACGACCGATTGGGTCATCCAAGAACAACCATGATGAGGAGAATTATTGAAAACTCTCATGGACATTCACTAAAGAACCAGAAGATTCTTAAAACTAGTGAATTTTGTTGTGCTGCATGTTCTCAGGGAAAGCTAATTTTAAAGCCATCACCAGTAAAGATTGGATTTGAGTCCCCTGAATTCCTAGAAAGGATTCAAGGTGATATGTGGACCTATTCATCCACATGTGGATCTTTTAGATATTTTATGGTCCTCATAGACGCATCTTCGAGATGGTCACATGTGTGCTTATATCTTCTCGCAAACCTGGCGTTTGCGAGATTACTGGCTCAAATTATTCGATTAAAAGCACAATTTCCAAAAATCCAATTAAAACAATTCGTCTTGATAATGCTGGTGATTTACTTCCCAAGCTTTTGATGCTTATTGTATGGCTAATGGAATAAGTGTTGAACATCCAGTAGCTTATGTTCACACACAAAATGGGTTAGCAGAATCACTTATTAAGCGCCTCCAATTAATTGCTAGACCCTTGCTTATGAGAACAAATCTCCCAACCTCGGTTTGGGGGCATGCTATTTTACATGCCGCAGCACTTATTCGTTTGAGGCCAACGAGTATCATCAATTCTCTCCTATACAATTAGCTTTTGGCCAGCAGCCAAATGTTTCCCATTAAGAATATTTGGGGTGTGCGATATATGTTCCCATTGCACCACCTAATCGCACCAAAATGGGACCCCAAAGAAAATTGGGGATATATGTTGGATATGATTCTCCCTCATAGTGAGGTATCTTGAGATACAAACTGGTGATGTGTTTAAAGCCCGATTTGCGGATTGTCATTTTGATGAATCAAAATTTCCAACATTAGGGGGAGAGAGTAAGCTTCCTGAAAAGGAACTTAACTGGAATGCATCATCATTGATTCATTTAGATCCTCGATCAGGGCAATGTGAACTGGAAGTTCAAAAGATTATAGATTTGCAAAGAATAGCAAATGAATTGCCTGATGCATTTTCCGATACAAAGAGGATAACCAAATCTTATATACCAGCGGAAAATGCCCCAATTCGAATTGATGTCCCAGTAGGACAAGTAGCCACTGAAGCAAATTCACGCCAGAAGCGTGGCAGGGCGGAAAATGCCCCAATTCAAATTGATGTCCCAGCAGGACAAATAGCCACGAAAGCAAATACACGCCAGAAGCGTGGCAGGCCTGTCGGTTGCAAAGATAAAAATCCTCGAAAGAGAAAAGAGGTAAATAATATTCCTGTTGAAAAAGACATAGTAAAGAAACCTGCAGTTGTCCAAAATTCTGATATAAAGCCAGAAGACGTTCAGGTACCTGAAAATTGTGAAAATGACGAGATCTCGATAAATTATGTCTTTACAGGAGAGAAATGGGACCGAAATAAGACAATTGTCAATGAAATATTTGCATATAATGTGGCATTAGATATCATGCATGAAAGTAAGGATCTTGAGCCAAGATCAGTTGAAAAATGTCGACAAAGAAATGATTGGCCAAAATGGGAAGCAGCCATGAAGGCTGAATTAGACTCACTCGTAAAACGTGAAGTCTTTGGACTTGTAGTCCGTACACCTGCAGATGTAAAACCTGTTGGATACAAATGGGTATTTGTGAGAAAACGAAATGAAAAAATGAAGTCGTGCGCTACAAAGCTCGACTTGTGGCACAAGGTTTTTCGCAAAGGCCCGGTATAGATTATGAAGAAACGTATTTCCCTGTAGTGGATGCGATAACTTTGCATTATTTGGTCAGCTTATCTGCATATCATAAACTGCATATGCATTTAATGGATGTGGTAACAGCCTATTTATACGGCTCATTAGATCGGGATATCTATATGAAAGTCCCTGAAGGATTAAAGATATCTAAACCATCCAATGAATATTCGCAAGGGTTATACTCAGTCAAATTGCAAAGATCTTTATATGGTCTAAAGCAATCTGGACGAATGTGGTATAATCGTCTTACTGAGTATCTGGCCAAAAACGGATTCAAGAATGATGATATCTGCCCATGTGTTTTCATAAAGAAATCTGCATCTGGATTCGTTATAATTGCTGTGTACGTTGATGATTTAAATATCATTGGGACTCCTGAAGAGATTCCAACAATTATAAAAACTCTAAAAGAAGAGTTTGAGATGAAAGATCTTGGAAAGACTAAATTTTGTCTCGGCCTGCAGATCGAGCATATAAAAGACGGGATCTTATTCATCAAACAACATACACAGAAAAGATATTGAAAAGATTTTATATGGATAAGTCACATCCATTAAGTACACCAATGATCGTAAGATCTTTGGATGTGAAAAAGGATCAATTCCGTCCTAATAAGAAAATGAAGATATCCTTGGTCCTGAAGTACCATATCTTAGTGCCATTGGAGCGCTAATGTATCTTGCTAATAATACGCGACCTGACATATCATTCGCGGTGAATTTACTAGCAAGGTATAGTTCCTCTCCAACCAGAAGACATTGGAGTGGAATCAAACAAATTTTCGATATCTTCATGGAACGGTGATATGGGATTGTTTTATCCCTATGGATCCAAGTCACAACTAGTTGGCTATGCAGATGCCGGATACTTGTCTGATCCACATAAAGGGAGATCTCAAACAGGATACTGTTCACATATGGTGGTACAGCTATATCTTGGAGGTCCACGAAACAGACGATTGCTGCAACATCCTCTAATCATGCTGAAATACTGGCGATTCATGAAGCTAGTCGCGAGGTTTTTGGCTGAGGAGTCTGATTCAATATTCTGTCATCATGTGGACTGATTGATCATAAGATAGCTCCAACCGTCCTGTTTGAAGATAATACAGCATGCATTACTCAACTTAAGGTGGATACATCAAAGGTGATAGAACAAAGCATATTCTCCTAAATTTTCTTCACTCATGATCTTCAAAATCAAGGGACGATTGATGTCCAACAGATCCGCTCAAGCGACAATCTGGCAGATTTATTTACAAAGTCACTCCCAAAATCCTCCTTTGAAAGATTGGTACATGAGATTGGGATGCGTCGATTTCGAGACATTAAATGATGTCGACAAGAGGGGGAGACTGTACTCTTTTTTCCTTGGTCAGGTTTTTTTCCCATTGGGATTTTCTTGACAAGGTTTTTAATGAGGCAGTCCCATCACAAAGGATTTTGTACTCTTTTCCTTCACTAAGTTTTTTCCCATTGGGTTTTCTTTAGTAAGGTTTTAACGAGGCATAATCCTAAATGGGCATCCAAGGGGGAGTGTTGTGATAAGAATGGGACGTGGATGCCCATTCCTATGAGAAGCTAACATTCTCAAGATAGATTGTAATTAATAATGTTGAAGAAAGTTAGACTTTCACAAGTATAAATATGAGGCTTGATCAGAAGCCATTTACACACAACAATAAACAGAACAAAAAATTATTCTTCCTTCCTTTTCATACAAATAAATCAATCCTCTTTTATGTTGCAATCAAATACCATTCTCCTTATATTACTATTACAATTCTTTCTCTTCTTTTATTTTATAAGTATTTTAAATTCTATTTTCTATTACTCTTTATATATAATATTAATAGCAATATTAACCATCTTTATTATATTGAGATAGTATCAAATACAAATCTCTCTCTCTTTATTTTTAATACTTTTTCTTATCTTTGTATATATATACACAATACAACATATAATATTATTATATATATATAATAATTATTGAGCTAATTATATTAATAATAGAGTCTTCTATTTATACATCTTTATTTTATATATCCTGTATTTTACAACATTTTTTTCCCTCCTTTTTTCACGTAATCTAGGATAACGACATGTCTTCGAGGACCCTGACTTTCATTCCTACCATTTTATCTTCCATTTCTTATTTGACTTTATTTATTTAAATGAAAGAGTAGCACGCTGGCATGGATGATTACGCCCCCTAACGGCTACATTTCTAGACGGCAAATACAAATACATTATTGGTCATGTCAATGATCTCAAGCCTTTGATATATTCTTCTTTCTTGTTTAAACAAGTGATCATCGTTAGAACAATCTGGAAACTTTTCGTCTTTTATTCTGTTTTCTGTATTATTTGTCTTTATAAAATTTTTTAGCAAATAAAAGAAGATAAAATATATAAAAGATAAAAATATAAAATTTAATATTTTTATATTCTATTTAATAATAAAATAAAAAAATTTATAAAAAATTAATTTATTTTTATTTTTTATTTAAAAATTAAAAAATATAATAATAAAAAATATAATTATAAAAAATTAACAAAAATAATAAAAAAATAAAAATATAAAATATATTTTTTATTAATATTTTTTATTTTTAAACATAAAATATATTAATTTAATATTTTTAAATATAATATTTTTATTTACATTTTATTTGACAAATACAATTTTATGTTTTTATATTTCTATTTTAAATATTTTGTCTTTATAAATAAATGCGGTCATATTGTTGGCGAATACCAATAGTCAAAATAATTCGTCAAAGTAGCTTTTCATAATGTAAAAACCATAATGCATACGTAAATGTAGACGCTTCTAATTTCTATTACTAATAAGCACATCATTTTATGCGCATAAATTAGTTTATCATCGTTTGGAATTGGAAATAGATGATATCATATTAGAGAAAATTTGGTCAATAGTTTTATTTTATTTTATTTTGATTTTAGAAAAATGTTTTGCTCAAGAATATTTCATAATTAATAAATAAAATAGTGAATAAGTCGAGATTAAAAGAGAAAAGAAATTTAAAATATAAATATTAACTAATTACAATTAGTTCTTAAAAAAAATCTTACGCGGCAAAGGAACAAGATTCATGATATTTCTTAAAAAATTGGTGTGGCAGATACTAAATTATCAAGACAAACTAATAATTCAAATTATGTTTAATAAATATATCAAATAACTTTTGAACCTTAATTTATTTGTTCTAAATAATGCATCATGTTGTTGAAAGAACATTGTGACAGCAATTCAGTGTCTTAAAAAAAGATTGGCTTGGAATCCTAGTAATATAGATCAATCAGCATGGTATGATCCTTGGCACCCAAAAGACAAAATTTGTGATTACCTCTCTTTTGTATATATTTCTTATATTAATTTGAAAATTAGAGATGTTTGGAACAATAATACTTAGTTGTTGAAACCAGTTCTTCATATGTTTCAAATCTCCAGCCAACTCACAATGGAATCTAAATAGGTTTAGAAGGAGAGCTCCAGCAAAACTTATTCAACCATATGATTATTGAGAAAAAAGGTTCATTGGGATAAAGGATAAATACTACAAAAAACACGTTGAATATCGTCGGATTTAATGATGGCTAATAGTCGGATTTAGCAGTAGTTTTTGCGTTAGATAAGAGCTAGAATTAGTTTCCCGAATTAGTTACCATCGAATTTTATGTTCGGATACTAAATCTGACAGTAATCAGTGGCACGAAATCTTATTTCACTGGCACTAACTTTACCCGCGAATCTTTTGTCGGATTCGGCCGCTGGTATATTGATTTAGTAAAACGCTACGTTTACTCAATTTACTGTATGAAGTTTCCGCCGGTAAATTCAATAGTAAAATTGGGGTAAAATTCAAACGCAAACCTCTCTCTCTCTCTCTCTCTCTCTCTCTCTCTCTCTCTCTCTCTCTCTCTCTCTCTCTCTCTCTCTCTCTCTCTCTCTCTCTCTCTCTCTCTCTCTCCTGCCCTAAAGCTGCAGTATCGCCACCACCAGCTGGAGCGTCTGCTATCACCGCTGCTGGACATTGTCGCTACTAGAGCTATCGATTACTGCTAGAGCCGTTGGGAACGCTGTCGCTGTTCGCATCGGGGTCACTGTCGTCGGTGTTGGTGATGTTGTCGCTAGGGCTGGCAATGGGTAGGGTAGGGTAGGGTTTGGACCCTACCCTAACCCTACCCGTGGGTTGAAAATTCTATTAATACTCTACCCTACCCTACCCGCGGGTTGAGAATCTCTCAACCCTAACCCTACCCGCACCCTAAAGTTTTAAACCCTACCCTACCCTACCCTACCCGCAGATATATAAAAATTTTTCAAAGTAAATATAAAATTCAATCATGTCAAATTTTATACATATTAATGACATAAAAAATAACAAACTAGTACTCTAAATTACTAAATTAACTAACTAGTTTAGTGGTTGTTTACTTATTGTAAGTCATTACATAAGAAAGGTTGTAGGTTCAACTCTCACTTCTTTAACTATATACCTAATTTTTATAAAATATGTTATATATTTGAGGTGCGGGTAGGGTAGGGTAGGGGTTTACCGTACCCTACCCTACCCGCAGGCATACCCGGACCAAACCCTACCCTACCCGCAGCGGGTAGGGTAGCCTACCCTACCCGAACAGGTTGGACCAGGTTGGATACCCGCAGGTAGGGTATGAATTGCCAGCCCTAGTTGTCGCCGTCATTGCCGCCTTTTGTCACCACTATGCCTCCACCATCTTGCAGCTACTATTAGAAGTAATTGTGACATTTTTTATTTTTTTAGATTATTATGTGAGTTTAGGATTTTGTTAAGTATTTATGAAATTATTGATTAAATTAGTATAATGAAGTTTGTGATTAATATTTGGTATATTTTTTTATTTTTTTAGATTTTTTGATTAAATTAGTGTAATGAAATTTATGATTAGGATTTTTTATGTTAATTTAATATAAATAGAAATTAAATTAAGTTAAAGTGGGTTAAGTAGGGTGAGATTAATAGTACTCGAGATGTTGGAAGACTTTGTTTAGTTTGTTGAATTAGTTTCACCTTGTGAATTTAATAAGTTTTCTTTTTTATTAGGACGGTACTACTTCTTTGAGATCAATTGGAGTTCGCTTCTCCCGTATTCTGTGCATCTGTGTTTTAGGTAGGTTTTATATCTCTAAATATAATCAATTGTTTAAGTTTTATGCCAGACTTACTTTTTCTAAGATAGCGTTTTAAGACGGAAGTGGGAGAAGGTCGCGTAGAGGCGCCTTCTCAAAACCCTTGTTTGCTGGAAAATTGTAGAATTACAAAGGGTTGTGCAACTAAACAGTTAGGATTTGATGTATTATTGAATTCGCGTTTGTTCTGATTTTATGCCTACAATTGTTTTCTCTGTGAAAATTTTTAAATTTATTTGGTAGATGTCTCTGAATTAAGAGAAATTTTTGCCAAAATTTCATTTTTATTCCTTAAAACATGTTTGGTTTGTGAGAAAATGATAATCAGATTTGGTTGGAGACTCTAATTATAAGAGACACCCTGTCAAATTTTCTAAAAATTTTAATAAGTGATAACAAGTCATCTTAACCTAGTTTCACTAGTCTTTTTTCTTTGTTTTCATTTAGTTTTATGCACTTTCTTAAGCCATAAGTAAGCCAATTGGGTTGAAATTCATGTTTCCTTTGATTCAATCAACCATGGATAAATTGATGCATTTTCATGAGTTTTTGTGCCATAATTGCTCATATGAGAAGAAGAAGAATAACTCTCATGATTATGGCATAACTTTGATACAATTGTTGATTGATGACAGGAGGAATAAAGCATGGAAGAAGGTTGCAAGAATGGGCTTGGAAAGAGGGATTCACGTTTGAGCTAACGTTTGCCTCAAAAGTTAACTCAAACGTGAGAAGCAGATCAAGAAAGCCCAGGGAAGCCTCAACGTTTGTGCCGACGTTTGCCTCAAACGTTGAGGCAAACGTTGGCTAAGAAAAGAAGCAGGGCATAGCAATGTTTGAGCCAACGTTTGCCTCAAACGTGAGGTCAAACGTTGGCTATATTTTGACAAGGAAGAGCAGGGCAAAGCACCCCTGATTGATGGTCTAGATGAGCCACGTTTGTGCCAACGTTTGCCTCAAAAGTTGGGCCAAACGTTGGCCAAAAAGGGAGCATGGGAAGATCCACGTTTGAGCTCACGTTTGACCTCAAACGTTGAGCCAAACGTGGATGACAGCAAAAATGGCATCTGCATAAGGCTTCAACAAGGGACGTTTGAGTCAACGTTTGCCTCAAACGTTGACTCAAACGTGAATGATTCATGGCCCGGTTCACAAGTGGATTTCTTTCCAGCACCAAGAGCAATCAACGGAGGCTACTATCAACCCAATTCCATCAAGGCCAAGGCCCAATTGAAGGCTCTATGATCATTTGAAGAAAGTGTATAAATAGCTTAGGATTTGAAGTTTTAGAGGAGCTTTCTTTTAGAATTTTTCTTTGAGTTCTGCTGAGAGTTTTGGAAAGCTTTTGGGTTTTGAGTTGTTTGGAGATTCTGAGTCTTGGGAAGGAGAATTGAATTCTCCTCCTCTTAGTTTTCTTATTTTCAATTTCAATTGCAACTATCTGGAGTCTTGGGTGTTGAAGAATTGAGGAAATTCTGTCTCAATCTCACCTTGAGATCTCTCTATTTTTCTTACTGCAACTTCTGGAAATTGAACTTGGATTTACATTTCTACATTGCTCTCTTCTTTAATTTGGCATTTGCTCTCTGAATTTGAATCTAGGAAGGCATTGAGATCTAGACTTAGTTATCTAGTCTCTTGGGTCCTGAGATCTATTGGTTTGCATTTTAATTTCCTTGTTTAATTCCTGCAGATCCAATTCCCATTCCCCTTTTATTTTTCAAGTCATTTATATTTCTTGCACTTTAAGTTTCTACAATTTACATTACTTGCACTTTAAGATTCAGCTCTTTTTTTTGTTCCCTTTAATTTCCTGCAAATCACCCACTCCCCTTTACATTTTCTGCAATTTAATTCCTGTCAACACAATTTCATACAATCAACACTTGTTTGCTTGACTAAATCAACCACTTAATTAAATTTGCTCAATCCTTCAATCCTTGTGGGATCGACCTCACTCTCGTGAGTTTTATTACTTGATGCGACCCGGTATACTTGCCGGTGAGTTTTGTGTCGGATCGTTTTCCTCACATCAATTTTTTGGCGCCGTTGCCGGGGATTGAATAAATTGACAATGATTAAGTGAGGTGGTAGTTTAGATCAAGCACTTTTTCCTTAATTTTGACTAACCCACTAACTGTTTGAGGATTTGCTTCTACTAACCCACTAACTGTTTGAAGTTTTGTCTCAACTGACTACACTCAATTTTCAAAAGTACCACTGTGTGTTCCGTTTGTTGATTTATATGTCACAGGAAAGAAAAGAGGCCAGAGGGAAGGCTATCATTGAAGAAGGAGTTTCTGAGAAAGAAGAACACCACAACATGAAGCCGCAACTCATTACACTAATCAAGAACAATTGCTCCTATGGTGGAAATCCATTGGAGGATCCTAAACAACACATATCCATTTTTCTGAGGACTTGTGGTGCTGTCAATCTCGATGGTGTAAATCATGATACCTATAAGCTCTTGTTATTTCCTTTCTCACTGAGGGATGAAGCGGCACAATGGCTTGAAACCTTTTCCCAAGGAAGTATCACTAGTTGGGATGATTTGGTTGCAAAGTTTCTAGCCAAATTCTCCTCATCCCAACAAAACATCAAGATGAAAGAGGGAATACATCCATTCATACAAGGAGAGGAAGAACCATTGTTCAAAGCATGGGAAAGATACAAGAAAGCAAGTGACAAAGTGGGTTTCCAAGCGTTCTATGAAGGATTAACCTCAGAAACAAGAAGAGCGGTGGAATACTTCTCAGATGGCCTACTCAAAGCAACAGCAACCGGCCAAGGAACTGCAGAATTCAATGACAAAAGAGCCAATAACCAACACTCATTTGAGAAACCACAGAATGCAATTTCAGAAAAGGAAGTGATGAATCTTGAAGGAGTGAAGGCAGTCATGAATCAAAACAAACAACTACACCAGCAAACTCAGCAACAATTGGAGTCAATAGCTAGACAAATTGATTTTCTACATTCTACTACAGTGAATGCACAATTTCCACCATGGAAGCCACATTCTTATCTAAAAATGGGGGAATATCAACATCAGGAACAAAGGGGTTCCAATATAAGCAAACCCATGATCACAAACAACCAAAGTCATCCATCCAATAATGCCAAACAAAACCAATGCTCACAAAACATGCACTCTCAATGTCATAACAACCCACAAAATCCACAGAATACCTTTGCAACACCTCCCTTTTACCCACACAATACATGTGGAATTCCTTCGCAAGGTTTTTCACAGCCACCAGTCCATCTCATACATTTGAACCACTCTCAGAAGATCACTAACTTGGAAATTTCAATAGAGAGAATGATGGAGCATCAAGAGGTGACAACAAAGAACCAGGAAGCTTCAATCAGAAGAATTGAGAGGCAGATGGAACAACTGGCCAAGTATCTTGCAGAAATGGGTGAGAAGAGGGGAAATACTTTCCCCAGAGCCACTGAAGACAACTTGAAGGACAATGAAAAAGTTGCTAGGTGGGAGAAATGGAAAGAAATCATGGAAGGAAGTGAGAAGGCTATGGGAAAAGAAACAATGATCAAAGAGAAGCACCACAGAGAAGTTCCTCAAGAAAGAATAGAGGAGAGAAAACCTACAGTAAGAGGAAAGATTCAAAGGCAACAGAATTCTCAACTTCCATGATCAGAGGATGGAGAATGTCAAGCTAGTGACAACAAAGAAGCGCTTGTTGGGAGGCAACCCAACCGGAGGTAACCATCTTTTCATATCTACTTCAATAAAAAAGTTAATTAGTTTCATCTATAATGCAAGGAGCTAAGTTTGGTGTTTCACACCAAAACAATTTAAGAGAGAATAAATGATTCTAAGTTTGGTGTTCCACTAAGATCCCATCATAAAATATATTCTCACCTTCTGCATGATGCTAGCTTCAAGTATTTAGATAAACTAGTTAACTATTCTGCTGTTTCCTAGTTTTCAGTTTTATTGCTTTTGAAAAAGAAAAAAAAAGAGTTTCACACATGGTTAATTTGATGCATGAGAACCATTGGCAAGGTACTAAGTTTGGTGTTCCCACACCAAAGTAAGTTCAAAAGCCACAAATAAATCATGCATGCTAACCATTTTAGAGTGCTTGGAGAACAAGCAACTTTCAAGGTTTATTGTAGGCAGTCACTTGAATCTAAGAAAGGATTAAGCACCATCAACCAAAGAGACAAAGAAGGATACGAAGATCAACAATGGCGCTGAGAAGGAGTGAAGCAAGTGAACTCCAACAGGTTGTATTGTTAAGTGATTGTCTTTTATTCAAAACTGTTATGATTGGAAGTGATATTGTACCCCTGTCTATCTGCATAATATAATTTTTCTATAATCTAATAATTGAGATGCTTGAATAATCACAACCCTATACTTTCCAAACTTGCTTGCACTCAATTTCTCAAGAATGCATCACATGAAAGTTCTTTGAAAAGAAGGATTGAGGAATTAAACAATTTTGAGGCAAGCAAAAGATTAGGAGAAGTGGTGGTTCTAGTTGTGTGATTATGTATTGAGGTTGCATGCTTATGAAAACTTGCATGGGAGCTCATAGGCGGGACATAGAGTTCAAAGAAGTATTGTGGAGATTCTCAAACATTTATTGATCCAAGAAGCAGCAAAAAAAAAAAAAGAGAAGAACATGGCCCAAGGCTCTAAGCATCAATTACTAGGCAGAAAAGAAAAAAAAAGAAACAAGAACTCAAAGAGTTATTATCCTAGTAAATGCTTGTGGTCGAATTGTGTCAAAGAGAGAGGCTTGAGTAAGTAAATCCTTAGGGGTGCTTTAACACCTAATACCTTAAAACCAACTGGTTTAGGAGTATTGATTGAAAGCTTATCTAAAGAGCCGCTTTGAGACATGACACTTAGAGTCAAAGTCAAAACACAGCAACTATAAGTTGCTTCAAGGTGATTACATATAAAGAGATCTCCATGATATCATTTGGGTGAAAGTCCTAGGACCTAAGACTTCCAATATGTAAGGACTAGTAAGCACTGAAGCCCTTGCATGAGCATATAATTTAGAGTTCATCCCACTGTCACTTAATCACTTCACTCACAGGACATTACAAGTTATTCTTCAATCCATCTTAGTCGAAAGAACCTTTAAACATAATTCTGTTCTTGCTTGGGGACAAGCAAGTTTTAAGTTTGGTGTTGTGATAACAAGTCATCTTAACCTAGTTTCACTAGTCTTTTTTCTTTGTTTTCATTTAGTTTTATGCACTTTCTTAAGCCATAAGTAATCCAATTAGGTTGAAATTCATGTTTCCTTTGATTCAATCAACCATGGATAAATTGATGCATTTTCATGAGTTTTTGTGCCATAATTGCTCATATGAGAAGAAGAAGAATAACTCTCATGATTATGGCATAACTTTGATACAATTGTTGATTGATGACAGGAGGAATAAAGCATGGAAGAAGGTTGCAAGAATGGGCTTGGAAAGAGGGATTCACGTTTGAGCTAACGTTTGCCTCAAACGTTAACTCAAACGTGAGAAGCAGATCAAGAAAGCCCAGGGAAGCCTCAACGTTTGCGCCGACGTTTGCCTCAAACATTGAGGCAAACGTTGGCTAAGAAAAGAAGCAGGGCATAGCAACGTTTGAGCCAACGTTTGCCTCAAACGTGAGGTCAAACGTTGGCTACATTTTGACAAGGAAGAGCAGGGCAAAGCACCCCTGATTGATGGTCTAGATGAGCCACGTTTGCGCCAACGTTTGCCTCAAACGTTGGGCCAAACGTTGGCCAAAAAGGGAGCATGGGAAGATCCACGTTTGAGCTCACGTTTGACCTCAAACGTTGAGCCAAATGTGGATGACAGCAAAAATGGCATCTGCAGAAGGCTTCAACAAGGGACGTTTGAGTCAACGTTTGCCTCAAACGTGAATGATTCATGGCCCGGTTCGCAAGTGGATTTCTTCCCAGCACCAAGAGCAATCAACGGAGGCTACTATCAACCCAATTCCATCAAGGCCAAGGCCCAATTGAAGGCTCTATGATCATTTGAAGAAAGTGTATAAATAGCTTAGGATTTGAAGTTTTAGAGGAGCTTTCTTTTAGAATTTTTCTTTGAGTTCTGCTGAGAGTTTTGGAAAGCTTTTGGGTTTTGAGTTGTTTGGAGATTCTGAGTCTTGGGAAGGAGAATTGAATTCTCCTCCTCTTAGTTTTCTTATTTTCAATTTCAATTGCAACTATCTGGAGTCTTGGGTGTTGAAGAATTGAGGAAATTCTGTCTCAATCTCACCTTGAGATCTCTCTGTTTTTCTTATTGCAACTTCTGGAAATTGAACTTGGATTTACATTTCTACATTGCTCTCTTCTTTAATTTGGCATTTGCTCTCTGAATTTGGATCTAGGAAGGCATTGAGATCTAGACTTAGTTATCTAGTCTCTTGGGTCCTGAGATCTATTGGTTTCCATTTTAATTTCCTTGTTTAATTCCTGCAGATCCAATTCCCATTCCCCTTTTATTTTTCAAGTCATTTATATTTCTTGCACTTTAAGTTTCTGCAATTTACATTACTTGCACTTTAAGATTCAGCTCTTTTTCTTTTTGTTCCCTTTAATTTCCTGCAAATCACCCACTCCCCTTTACATTTTCTGCAATTTAATTCCTGTCAACACAATTTCACACAATCAACACTTGTTTGCTTGACTAAATCAACCACTTAACTAAAGTTGCTCAATCCTTCAATCCTTGTGGGATCGACCTCACTCTCGTGAGTTTTATTACTTGATGCGACCCGGTATACTTGCCGGTGAGTTTTGTGTCGGATCGTTTTCCGCACATCAATAAGTTGTGTTGTTAGATGAATTCTAGGGTGTTTGTTGGAAGATGATTCCAAGTCATAATTTGTAGATGTATGATAGGGACAACAATGGTCAAGGGTTTTAAAACCTGAATTATTTGCGGGAGTTGACCCGTTTGTTGTGTTTGTCTTCAACATGAAACTGTTTATGTCTCAAAGTGTATCTAGGTGTCCATGCTATAAGTGTCGACTGACTAAGTGGTTAGAACCTTCGAATATAATATTTCACGTCTACCATAATGGGTTTAAGGATGGGTATTGTATGTGGAAGAAACACGGAGAAGCGGATAAGCAGGGAGTTAACCAATCTGCCTCAAATTTCAATATGGATGGGGGTCGATTGACGACGTCTATGTGGTTAGAGAACCAAACATAGAAGAAATGAATTGGGAGGGTAACCAAGTGAGATACAAGGTGTTTGTGTTTAAATGTTAATGATATGATTCAAGTTCTCGACAAGAAACGCGAAAGCACAAGGACTACAATATTACTGAAGTAAATGTGACCAGAAAATATAGGCACTACAATCTTTTTATTCTACCTCAAAATGCACGACAGATATACTATTTGCCTTTTTTGGAGTTATGCAAGTCTAGTTGGGTAGTTGTGGTTAAGGCTAAGTCAAGAGGTGGCATTGAGTCTGATGGGATAGAAGATCAGGAACCTTTCTAAATTCATGACCCAACTCTTTCGAAAATGGTGGTTGATACTTGTGTTTCGATCACTCTTAAGTCGACTGTTATGGATATCTTTCTATTCTGTAGCTCAGAGGGGATATGTTTTAACGGATAAAGATTGTTGTTCTGAAAAAAAAACTTATCTTTTGACTATTGGTGAATTTGGAAGCATAGAAATTAAGAAGTATTCAACCTAGATGATGAGTCGACGCAAAACAAGGTGGTGGTTTTGACTCGGAGATGGAAAAATGAGTTTGAACAGGTTTTCTCTCGATCTGACAACTTTCTTTAGTCCATAATGTGATAAAAAAATTATTACTAAAATTTCATTATGAAAAAAATTATTATATATTTATATATATTAACATAAAAGTAAATTATACAGAAATATTTATTTTTAAATAAAGTCTTTAAACCATGTAACAATTACTTACATATCGCAAATTATTTGGTAACGACGTGAGATTCATTTGGATGTTAAATACTTTGGTTTTCTCAATAAGAGAAAAAGACAAATAGGTCCCTAATCTTTTGCCTTACAAACATTTTTGTTTCTGACTATTTGAAAATACTTTTAAGTCCCTCACCTCCTTAAAAGTTAGACAAATTAGTCCCTCCGTACAAATACCTCCGTCAAATCCAACGGAAAAGTCTGGCATGGCTCCCGTTCTGATGACCTGGCATTACAGGTGCACACGTGGCGTATAAGTGGAAAGGTAATTTTAAAAACTGGACAAATAAGTCCCTCCCCCTCAAAACTATGGTAGCCCTTTACATACACTTTCATCCCTTCTTACTAGCTAATATATGAAACGTTATTGCTCTCTTTCCTTCCTTTTCCGCTAATACCCTCCATCCTTTTGTGTGGATCACCAGTTAAGAAGTGATTAATTTTTGACGCTACTATGGCTACTAGTTATGTTCGACAATTGAGTCCATTCATATGTGAATGCTTATCAAACATATTTATTCACATTTCTAGTTGTTAATTAGATTGATTAGTTGAGCTATTTTTAGTTCTCTTCCATCAATTTGATGTTCTTTATTTGAACAAGCTCCATAATCATACTCCAATCTTGAATAGTGAATAATCTGTGCATAATTAGGTACTTTTACTATCTAAAACTTTTTTACCTTTCTTGATGCTTTTCTGAGACAATTTGATTGAGTTCCTTTTGTTCTCTTGGTTGTTATGTATGTAGGATTAAGGAACGATTTTAAACAGTCTTAATTAAATCCTGATTATGCTGAAAGTTCTCATTCAATCATGATGGAGTTATTTAAGCACAATGCTACAAGTATTAAATTCGTAGGCCATCATCTTATTTGATTGTTATCTTTGTGATCAAATATAAAAATAATTGAACCATTCTATCTTATATTTAGAAAAAAATAAATGCAAATTATAATATTTAGCTCTTTTTTTAATGATAATGTTTACAGAAGTTACTAATCAAATGAATGAGTGAGCATATGATGAATTGTGTGTTGACCTATCACTCACAAAGGAAAAGTTAGGGAGTGTTGGTGTTTTGGCAACTGAAAGAGTGGCACATATGGATGATACTTATTGTGATGTACTAAATAAATGCATGTACTAGAATCTTTCACTATGGAAGAATATGGCCTTACTTGAAAATGAATTAGAAAAGACTATTTTTTTTACATGTTTATTTTGTTATTTATAGTAAAATCGAAGAGAGGAAGACGTGTATTATGAGCATCTTCTATAGCTAATAGGATGTGTATTAGATGCATGATTTAGATTAATATTATTAGTGTATTGCATATGATCATTGCTTAGCAAGATGTGTATATAATATTTACTTTTAATATATATTTGGTTTTCTATTTCTACAACATGATTTAATTTTGAGGAAAGATGTTATTGTGGTTAATATTTTTTTTATTTTTTTCTCCCTAAAAATATTTTTTTAAGTTTTACCTGGCTATACTTATGTGACTCTGTTCTATTTGACTTTTTCAAATTGAATGCTTAGAGTTAACCACTAATAATTCCATTAAAATCCAAATAATCCGTTATACTTAGTCATTTTACCTATTGTGATTGAGAATGTGGAATTTTGCTTCAAACTGTATTGCTGGAAGTGTGCGACAGAAAAATAATTTCACAAAGTCAACTCATTCTGCATCAGAATATTCTGATGACTAGAATTCGATTGTTGGGAGAGAAGAAGGCTGGAATGTCCAATATGCTGAAAATCTTTTAACATTGTTTGAAAATGTGCCCTATGTAAAAATTGTATCATAGAGGTAATAGACCGTTGTGAAGTTTTTAACATTGCTAATTCAACTTTTGCTCTTTATCTCCTACCCATCTCCTACCCATGGTGCAACCTTCTATCATTCCGCCTGGTTTATCAAGGGAATATTAAATTCCCTCACAAGAACTACTTTTTTCTTTGGATGGTTGAGAGTATGAATGGTAATAGAGGAAAATCGCATTCAAATTGTGGTGGTGATAATCAATAACATTGGCCAATTAAAGACAATTTAACTACGAGAAGCTATATAAGCCATGGAAATGCCCAGAGGAGCCAAGCTCACCACCCATGTATGTAAATGGCTGCCATATAAAATGACGCAATTTTGAGGGGAGAGACTTATTTGTCTAATTTTTAAAACTACCATTCCATTTATATGCCACGTGTGCATCTGCCAGATCATTAGAATGAGAGCCACATCAGACTTTTTCATTGGGTCTGACTGAAGTATTTGTATAGAGGGACTAATTCATCCAACTTTTAAAGAGGTGAGAAACTTAAAAGTATTTTTAAATGGTCATGAACAAAAATATCCGCGAGACAAAAAATTAGAGATCTATTTATCATTTTCTCAAAAAATAATTATTAAAGATATCAGCGAAATCAAAGCACTGAGAATCGATATTTAATATAAAATTAGAATAATTTAAAAACTTTAAAAGGAAAAAAATAGTAAAATAATAAAATAAAAAATTAATTATTATTAAATTTATAGTTATTATAAAATATGTGTCTTATTATTTTAATTTAATAATAATTAAATTTTTATTTTAGATTATTTTATTCAAATTAAAACAGTAAATTAAATATACAAAACAAAAATTATAATATGATTTAAAACATATAATTCTTAAAATTATTAATATATTCCAAATTGTAAATTTAGTTAATTTAAACAAAATGAAATTAAATGAGTCAAATATTTCATAATAAAACTGGAACACGAATGGTTAAAAAGAAACTATGGACTACTAAATCAGCGGTGAGGTGAAAACCACTAAAGCAGTGCCCTGGGCTATTTCTTTCTGGAAGCCAACCGAACCCAAACCGGCGGCTCGGCGGGTCCAAGCCAGTTTTTCAGTTTTCTTTTTCTCCAAGCCAAAGTCACGTGACTGAGACACCCTTCAATTCAGAGTTTGAGACACAAAACCCTTTTAAATAGCCACCCCCTTAACCCCTGTTTTTCTCACCAAACCACTCTCTAATCTCATTTCTCAATCACAATCACCATCACACTTTTTTTAAACCCATTTTCTCAACTCTTCACTCCTCATGGGTACTTTTACTTTCATTCAATCACTCTTTCATTCTCTGTTCCAAATCAAATCCATGGTTTCTAATATATTTTGCATTTCTTGTTGATTTATTTGTGCAGCATCTAAGAAGATTAAGATTGGAATCAACGGTAATTGGTTTTTCCTTTTTGTTTTTAGTAAATGCTCATCAATTTGCAAAACCAGTCCAATTAATTATCTTGAATTTGTGTGTGTAGGATTTGGAAGGATTGGGCGTTTGGTTGCGAGAGTTGCTCTTCAGAGGGACGATGTTGAGCTGGTTGCAGTAAATGATCCTTTCATTTCCACTGATTACATGGTAACAATAAATAAATAATCATTTGATTATATGCATGGTTCTATTAGATTTCCTTTTTCTGAGAATGTGATTGTGGTGGCAGACATACATGTTCAAGTATGACTCAGTTCATGGCCAGTGGAAGCATTTTGATATCAAGGTCAAGGACTCTAACACCCTTCTCTTTGGTCAAAACCCAGTTACCGTTTTCGGATTCAGGTATTTATAACATTTTTCTTCCTTTTTTTAAAGATATTTTATTATTATTATTATTATTATTATTATTATTATTATTGCTGTTGTATTTATAAAATTCATGTTTCGTGTTTTTGTTACATCAAAATTAAACTCAATATTTCAATTTCATTGTATGAAGTTAGGCCAATGCTATAATAACTTTTGAAACTAAGTATAAATCGATTTACCAACATTTATTTTGTTATGTTAGAAACCCTGAGGAGATTCCATGGGGTGAAGCTGGTGCTGACTATGTTATTGAGTCAACCGGTGTGTTCACTGATAAGGACAAAGCCGCGGCACACTTGAAGGTTTGTGTCCATTCTCATTCTCAATCTTTCGGTTTTGATCTTATTCTGTGTCCAATCGTGTCTTAATAAAGATAAAAGAAAAATTTCGAACACGTTCTTTTTAACATATATTCTTGAAATGAGTTTAGAAATAATATATATTATTAATTATTAAAATAAAAAGTATTTTAAATATTTTATATAAGTAAAAAAACATTAAAAACAAGTAGAAAATTAATTTATATTTTAATATTAATAAAATACTAAAATATTATTATAATTAATCTAAAAAATATTTTATATTTTATAAATATGTTATGTCCTTCCTGAGTCGCATCATGTTCGTGTCAGTGTTGGGTGCATCAAAGTGATGTAATGAATTTGAAGTTCCTTTTGAAAATACTTAACTAAATAGTAATGATTGTTGATTATTGTAATGAGTATAGGGTGGTGCAAAGAAGGTTGTGATCTCAGCCCCAAGTAAAGACGCACCAATGTTTGTTGTTGGTGTTAACGAGCATGAATACAAACCTGAACTTAACATTGTTTCCAACGCCAGCTGCACTACCAATTGTCTTGCTCCCCTCGCCAAGGTTAATGAATTTGATGGATCTTAAATCTTAATTTCAAATATTCTTATGCTTATGCTTTCGTGTAATTATCTTAATTTCAATCTTGTACAGGTTATCAATGACCGATTTGGAATTGTTGAGGGTCTTATGACCACTGTCCACGCCATTACAGGTTATCAATTTACATATATTGTAGAGTATTAGAGTAAGAATCCAAATTAGTTCCTAACAATTCGTACTTTGGACAAAACAAATTGACAAATTGGTTTATGATCTTTTACCATAGAAGGACAAATTAGTCGGTGTCATCTTTTAAAAAATAGTATGATTGAGGGATAAATTATCTAAATTTTTAGAAGATTATAAATTATTCAAAATTGTTAGGAAATTGGATTTTTCACTTGTATATTTTTCAATTTGAATTTAAAATTAAGATTATTGTATTAATTATCCTTTATGTTTTTATGATTAATCAGCTACTCAGAAGACCGTTGATGGTCCATCAAACAAGGATTGGAGGGGTGGAAGAGCTGCTTCCTTCAACATAATTCCCAGCAGCACTGGTGCTGCCAAGGTACAAATTTGTTAATCGATACACATTTTTATTGGAAGCTGAAAATATATAATTTTGTAATTAATTAGGTTTTTAATTTTGTGTTTGTTTGGGTGTCATTAAGTTGATAAAAAAAATAATTTTTTTTAACGTAATTGACAAATTTTTAATAAAAATAAAAACACTAGAAAAGATATCTTTTTTGAAAAATTATAATTTACGTCTTTTTTAAAAAGACTTTTTTTTCTGAAAAATAAATTTTTTATGTAATAAATAAACAAAAAAAAATTATATTATTATATCTAATATAAATTAATAAATATATAAAATATTCAAATATAAAATTATTTTTATTATTCTAAAAATTTTTTAAAAAAATACTAAAAAAAAGTTTTTTTCTTATAAGCTTATCTAAACAAGGCCTTGGTCTAACGAATGAATACTTGTGTGTGAAAAACAACAGGCTGTAGGAAAAGTTCTTCCATCACTGAATGGTAAATTGACCGGAATGTCCTTCAGAGTTCCTACTGTGGATGTCTCAGTTGTTGATCTCACTGTCAGGCTAGAGAAGAAGGCAACCTATGCTGAGATCAAGAATGCTATCAAGTAGGTTTTTTTTTCTAGTTCCATTTTGATGTACCTAAATTAAATTATATTATATTTTTGGTCCAAAACCTAACCTCAAATTTTTTTTTTAAATGCAGGGAGGAATCAGAAGGAAAATTGAAGGGTATTTTGGGTTACACTGAAGATGATGTTGTGTCCACTGACTTTCTTGGTGACAGCAGGTATAAATCATTTGTGTATAAAATACCATTTATATTTAATTCCCAAAAAAATAAATAACTAAATGTATTGTTGTGATTTAATTCAGGTCAAGCATATTTGATGCTAAGGCTGGAATTGCTTTGAATGAGAACTTTGTGAAGCTTGTCTCTTGGTATGACAACGAATGGGGTTACAGGTAATTTCACATCACCATCACCTTCTAGAATATATGAAGATGTTTTTATCTTTGATTCTTCTTTGTTTAACCACATTCTTTTTCTTTTATTTATTTATTTATTTTTTGCAGCTCCCGTGTGATTGACTTAATCGTGCACATTGCATCCGTGGCTTGAAGTTTAAAGCATTGATTGCAACATTTTCTAAATTTTTTCTTTCTGTGATTCCGGAAATAAATAAAAAAACACTTTTGTGTTAATATTTGAGTGCTGTTGTGTCACTTAAATACAATTTCGGCCTTTAGTATTTGGGTCTAGTTAGTAAGAGGGACATTATCATAGGCTTTTTCTTCCTCTTGTTTTAAGAGATGGATGTAACTATGTTACTTCATTATCATAATATTTCAATGTGCCCTAAAGTTTGTTTACTATGTTCTTTTTGCAACCCTTTTTTATTTGCCCATTGTTTATGTTTTATTAGTTGTCTACTAACTATATAAAAGTTTGATCTCAATCACTGCCTTTCTTTTATTTTATTTTTTATTTGCGAATATTGTCAGAATATTCTGCCAGACAACCATTAGGCACATATAATATAATATAATACAATATAATTAATATGAAGGAATTTGGAGAATTGGAACATAAAGTTGTTTATAATTTTAATAGTAAAAATAATTGATATTGTTTAGTTGTAAAGGATTTTATTAAGGCGGCATTAGTTAGAAGCTGGTTTGTTGACGCATCACATTCAAATTGTTAGTTGCCCAATTTGAATGATTACTTTTAAAAATTTAATTAACTTATAGAGATGAACAAGAGAACTAAATATATTTTGAACCGACAAAAACAAGTTACTTTTTAAACAATTTATTTTGATTTTTCCATTCAGATTTAAGGATCGTGGTGGCACATGATGATGCCCAGTTTATTCAATGAGTGAAAAGCAGACAGCTGCAAGAATCGAGTACCGCGATCCCATCAGCTAGATCTAAACATAAGCATATCAAAATATGAACCAATTATGATATTGTGCGGTTGTGCTCATTTTTTTAGATATGGTAAAATAAAGGATGTAATACGACAATATTATATAAATTTAATGTAATACACTGATAGGAATGGATTAATGTCAAAATAAATTATCATTAACGATTTGAGTTAGTGACAAAGGATAATTTTTTACTCAATGAAAATAAGAGTAGCGATTTATTTTGAAATCTCTGACTTCTCTTTTTTTCGTCTCTCTTTTCACTCAAATTGTGATTCATGATTTGATTTAACCATTTATGTAGAAACTGTTATTAATTCTATACATATGTATTACACGTTCAAACTCTTATTTTACGCATTGCATCTATCTCATCGTCGTATTAAAAATAAAAAGCGGTCCTTCGTACCCTTTTCCTTTTTTTTAATATATAGTAAAAGGATAAAATTATATGGAGAAATTAAGAAAAAATACAACCTTATATTGGAATTTGGAAGCACCTCCACAAATTTTAAAGAGAGTTCCTTTTCAACTAATTTTTTTTAGTTGAATTTCATGGCCAACGTGTCATTGTTATCATTTAAGGTAAATATAAATATATCTTTTTCTCTTTGATTTTTTTCCATTTTATTTGTCTTAACTATTTCAAATATAACTTAATATAATATTTTTGTTAATAAAAAATTACTAATAAAAATAATAACATATACCGTGAACGTCACATTTTTATTGAGTTATCTATGAAGTAATACTTAGTCACTTTTAAAATATCTCATACAAATAAGGCAAAATATTAAAAATAACAAATATTTACCCAAAACATTTGTGATAAAAGTAATGTTACGGTGGGTAACCGGAGATCGATGAGCTAAATGGTGTAGGTTGGCCCAAATGTATGAAGGAGGAGGGTTCCGAATGGGTCTGCAACTCGGGGGCCTCCGTCCGACTTGTTCGCGTGAGGAGATGGGGATGGTACCTGCAAAGACACTCCGATGCCTAAGTTAGCTAGAGTGTAAGCAGGTCTAGAGAGTATTGAACTTAGAGATACCTGAGGGGTGTCAGCGTATTTATAGTGGCGAACCAATAACCACCGTTGGAGTAGTGCCACCTTTTTAGGGTGTTAACCGTCCCTTTATCTTAGGGAGGTTAAGATATGGCTCTGTGAAGTGGTTAGAGAGATTCTTGGGGCAGTTACTCATTTGAATGAGTATTTATCTGCCAACTAACCCTCGTACCCGACTTCTTTAGAACAAGTCGTGGTGAATACCGACTTCATAAGACTAAGATTGGTAAAGGGTGAGGTCCAACCCTTTGGATTGGACCTTTTCGATTGGTCCTGGGCCTTTACTATTAGGCCAGGGTATTAACAGTGCCCCTACTCGAGCCCAATTTTCTTTTCAAGATTTGGGTTCGAGTATTCTACTCGGGGTCGTAGTCGACTTGTATCAGGACCGGCGTGATGGTCTGAAACCGACGTGACTTTCCGTAGCCTTTTGGTTCTGACAGTTACGTCTAATCAAGCGTCGTGTCCGTTAGGGATGTGCGTAGGGATTGATGTCCTTGGTAACGGTGCATTCTCATTAATGACTGCCCTGCTTTTACCATTATGCCCCTAACGTGCTTATAAATACTTTCTGTCTCTTTCCTTGTTTCGTTTCTTTGATTTTTCAAATTTTCACTTTCATTCGTGAAGCATTTTCATATCAGTTTGTGGGACTTCTTTTGTTGAAGGCTTTTCATCCTCTCCTACCTTTTTCCGGCAAAGGTGGGTTCTTTCTCCTCTCCCTTTGTTAATTGCTTTTGCTTGCATGCTTTTTGTTTTCTTTGGAGAGGGAGAAGTGACGTTGTAGGCTTCTGTTAAGTTTCGTATCCCCTTAGGGACTCTCGTTTTTTGATTCTTTTTCTTTTTTCTTTGTAGGTTTTCGTCGTGTTTTTAGAAAAAAATGTCTTCCGTAGAAGCTCTTGCTCAATGGGTTGATGTTACGGTCCTGGGGGAGGAACCCTTGGTTGATGCCGAGTTCAACACCCATCTTCGCACTCATCACCGCATTTGTACTTTTGAGGAGGATGAACCCAAGTATGAGTTGGTGGCCCCGGGTCTGGAAGACCGAGTTTGTTTTGGGAGGGGTTCCGAGGAGGTCCCTCATTTTTTCTATATGTATGAGAGTATGATTACCCGTTTGGGTGTTTTTTTTCCGTTTTCTGAATTTGAAATGGCTGTTTTACGCCACTGTCGAGTTGCCCCTACCCAACTTCACCCCAATTCTTGGGGTTTTCTGAAAATTTACCAATTTATTAGTCACGCTTTGGACTTTTCGACCTCTTTGAGGATTTTCTTCCATCTTTTCCACATGACTAAGCCCTTCAGTGGGCTAAATAACAAACAGCAATGGGTGTCTTTCCGAGCCATTCAAGGTCGGAGGATTTTTACCCTCTTTGACGAATCCTTCCACGATTTCAAAAATTATTTTTTCAAAGTTCAAGCTGTAGAGGGTCACCACCCCTTTTTTTTGGATGATGATTCTTCCTCCCGTTTTCCCCTGTATTGGTTGGAGGCCTCCCCCTGTGAGAAATACAGTCTGGACGACCTAGACGAGGTGGAGGCGGCCATTGTGGGGTTTCTCCGAGAAGTGTGGGGAAGGGCCCCGTACTTGGATACTAGAAAATTTCTTCAGGGATCGCCGACTTTTGTTCGGTCGCAACTAGGTAGCTTATATATATATATTTCTTATTTCCGACTTGTATCTACTGACTTTGAGGTTTTAACGACTTGTTGTTTTTGCTAATTGTGACTTTTGCAGATATGGCAAGGAAGAATGCTTAAGAATCTTACCAAAGAGTTCAGGAGGCTAAGGCAAGATCTCGGGCTAGAACTGGTGGCACCAGGGTGATCATCTCTCCTCCTCCTCCTCCTCCTCCTCCTCAGAACGTGGGGACTCCTTCCCAGCCCATTGTGATTTCTTCTTCAGCTTTGTCTCGGCCGCTCCCCTCCGCCCGACTTCTTTCTGAGCCAGAGAAGAAGAAGCGCAAGACTTTAGAGTCTGGCTCTTCTTTTGATGGTGGGGTTAAGGCGGATGCTCTTGCATTCGTCCGAAAGAACATCTATCCTCATATAAGCATGGATGATGTCTCTGTTCGGAATCACCTTACCACTCTGGCTGAGGAGAGTTTCAGGGTGGCAAGTGTTTGTGGCAAGTTTTTGGATATTTTTGAGAAGACTCCTCTCAACTCTTTGGGGTTAACCTCGAAGGTTGAGGAGCTGGAAGGAAGACTTCTTTCTTATCAAGAGCATGAGAGGGAGTTGAAGGAGGAGGTCGCCAAGCTGAGGGCGGAGAGGGATAACCTTTGGGAGAAGGAGAGTAAGTTGCAAGCCCAATGCAACATGGAGGTGGGTTTGAGGAAAACAGTACAGGAGAGTTATCAGAGTTTATTTCAAGATCTTGTGTCTGTGAGGAAGGATTTGCTGAATTCTCGAAATACGTATGCCGAGTTGGAGGACTCTATTGCTGATGGCGCCGAGGAGACTTGGAGGATTTTCAAGGAGCAGGTCGGAGTTATTGCTCCTGACTTGGATCTTTCTCCTTTAGATCCAGACAAAGTCGTCATTGATGGCGCTATTGTGGATCCTCCTGCCCCCGTAATCGTTTCCGAGTCAGAATTGAAGACTCGGGGGCAGAGGATTATTGAGTCCCCTCCTCGTTCTAAGGACGCACCGAGCTCTTCTGTTGTTCCTCCGACTTCCTCTTCATCTCCTGTGGTTGCCTCTCTTCCTGGTCCTGATGGCGCTCTTCTTGACTCTGGTGGTGGTGATCCGTCTACTCCTCTGCAGAAATAACTTTATATGGCTATATGGGGGCTCGGCCTGTGAGTCCCCTTTTTAAACTCTTTATATCTTGTTTGTTGGTGGTGTTTGGACAATTTCTTTTGGCCTTTTAAGGCCGTAAACCAAATATTAAAAAAGTACCCTTTTTTAATAAGGGTTTTAAATTAACAAAATAAATACCCTTTTTTGGATAAGGGTTTAAGTTACCTTATGCGTGCATGCTTTTCTGATTTTGATTTTTCGAAGTCTCCTTGATCTTTTTCTGAAAACCTTTCCCTTTGGCTTGTCTGTTTTTCTGAGCCTTTTTGTTTAAGGACTTTAGGACAGCCTTTAAACTTTTTCCTAGGTTTTTTCAATCTTTTTTTTGTTATTCCTTATACTCAACTTTGTTTTATTGAGTTCTTATGACTTAGGTTATTTTTGCGATTCGCTTTCTTTTCTACTCGATTTTTCCTTTCGACTTATGAGTCGGGATGTCTCCGAGTTTTTTACGATCAACTTTTATAACTTCATTACATCGACTTGTACCTCGTCGTTTTATCCTGACGACCATCTAGGTCGATTCATGGGATTTTCATGTTTTGTCGAGCTTAAGTCGGCGCGTTTCGTAGAAAGACTTAGAAAACAGAAAGGATTTGATAAGAGATATTGTAAATGAAAAAAGATCTTTTATTAATTGGGGAGGTACCTTCTTGCTACTAAAGATTTTTAATAGCCTATTTTCCCTTAGCCTCTATTATGATGCCTCGTTAAAAACCCTTCTCCAGAAAAAACCCTTTGATTTTGGAAAAAAATCATGAAGTTGGGAAAAGAGTACATCAGGGAGTAGAGTTCGCTTTTTAACTGTAGTACCTTTTCATATTATAAGCATGCCACGACCTTGGAAACTCGGTGCCGTTCAGGTCGGTCACTTTATAATAACCTTCTCCCAAGACTTCATTGACTTTGTATGGTCCCTTCCAATTAGCAGCGAGTTTTCCTTCCCCTGATTTGTTGACTCCAATGTCGTTTCTGATTAAGACCAAGTCATTCGGGGCAAATGTTCTTCGAATGACTTTTTTGTTGTACCTTGTAGTCATCCTTTGCTTCAACGCTGCTTCTCTTATCTGGGCATCTTCTCGGACTTCAGGGAGCAAGTCGATCTCCTCTTTGTGCCCCTGTATGTTTCCGATCTCGTCATGGAGAATTACCCTTGGGCTTTGTTCATTGATTTCTATTGGTATCATTGCTTCAACGCCATAGACTAGTCGGAAGGGCGTTTCTCCAGTGGCAGATTGGGGCGTTGTCCTGTAAGCCCATAGCACTTGGGGGAGCTCTTCGGCCCAGGCTCCTTTTGCCTCTTGTAATCTTCTTTTTAGCCCTGCCAGTATGATTTTGTTGGCTGCCTCGGCCTGCCCATTAGCTTGCGGGTGCTCCACCGAGGTGAACTGGTGTTTTATTTTCATACTGGCTACTAGGCTTCTGAAGGTAGAATCGGTGAATTGGGTTCCATTATCTGTAGTAATGGAATAAGGTATCCCATATCTTGTGCTGATATTTTTGTAGAGGAACCTCCGACTTCTTTGAGCAGTGATGGTGGCCAATGGTTCTGCTTCTATCCACTTTGTGAAGTAATCTATTCCCACGATCAGGTATTTGACTTGTCCTGGCGCTTGCGGAAAAGGACCTAACAAATCCATTCCCCATTTTGCAAAGAGCCATGGAGAAGTGATATTGATGAGCTCCTCTGGGGGAGCCACGTGGAAATTTGCATGCATCTGACATGGTTGGCACTTTTTCACAAATTCTGTGGCATCTTTCTGCAAGGTCGGCCAATAGAATCCAGCTCTGATTACTTTTCTGGCTAATGCCCTTGCTCCGAGATGATTTCGCAGATTCTACTGTGGATTTCCTCTAACACCTCGGTGGTTCTTGAGGTCGGTACGCACTTTAACAATGGTGTTGATATCCCCCTTCTGTAGAGAGTATTTCTCACCAAAGTGTAATGTTGTGCTTCCCTCCGGATTTTCCTGGTATCTTTTTCCTCTTTTGGGAGGATGTCAAATTTTATGTATTCGACTAAGGGGTTCATCCATCCGAGGTTTAAACCGAACTACCTCAAGTACTTCTTGTTTGTCTTATATTTTTACCACTGAGAGTTCCTGGAGGGTTTCTTAGATCAAGCTTCTGTTGTTCCCTCCTGGCTTGGTGCTTGCTAACTTGGATAGGGCGTCCGCTCTGCTGTTTAGATCCCGAGTTATGTGTTTAACCTTGGTTTCTGCAAAGCGCCCAAGGTGCTCCAGAGTTTTCTCCAAGTACCTCTTCATATTTGGGTCCTTTGCCTGATACTCTCCGCTTATCTGGGAGGTCACTACTTGTGAGTCGCTGTATATCATCACCTTTGTAGCACCGACTTCTTCTGCCAGCTTCAATCCAGCAATCAAGGCTTCATACTCTGCCTGATTATTTGAAGCTGAGAATTCAAATTTTAGGGGAACCTCTATCTGGGTTCCTCTTTCATCTACCAATATTATGCCTGCACCGCTTCCTGTTTTGTTGGAGGATCCATCTACATAGAGGCATTGGGCTTTAATCGCCGTCCGAGTTTCATATCTTAAGTCGAACTCGGAGAGCTCTATTGCCCATTGAACCATTCTCCCTGCAACATCCGTCTTTTGGAGGATTTGCTTCATGGGTTGGTTCGTACGGACTCTTATTGTGTGCGCCTGAAAGTAAGGCCGTAGCCTTCGTGAGGCTATCACTAAGGAGTAGGTAAACTTCTCTAGTTTGTGGTACCTTAGCTCAAGGCCTTGTAGAACTTTACTGATGAAATAAACTGGATGCTGTCCGACCTCATCTTCTCTTATCAGGGCTGATGAGACAGCCTTGTCTGCTACAGATAAGTACAGGACGAGGTCTTTTCCAGGTACGGGTCGGGTCAGAATAGGAGGTTGGCTTAAGAATTTTTTGAACTCCTGGAACACCTCCTCGCATTCAGGGGTCCATTCAAACTGACATCCCTTTCTCAATAAGGAGAACAGTGGAAGGGATTTTAGTGCTGATCCTGCCAAAAATCTGGAGAGGGCCGCAAGTCGGCCATTCAGCTGCTGGACCTCTCTCAAGCAAGTCGGGCTTTTCATCTCTAGGATGGCTCTACACTTATCGGGATTGGCTTTGATCCCTCTTTGTGTTAGCATAAATCCTAGAAATTTCCCTGCCTCCACCGCGAAGGCGCACTTTGCGGGGTTTAGTCTCATCCCGTGCAGCCTTATGGTGTCAAAGACTTGTGAGAGGTCTGACAAGAGGTCGAGTTCTTTCTTGGTCTTTACCAGCATGTCGTCGACGTATACTTCCATTAGGCTCCCAAGGTGAGAGGCAAACACCTTATTCATCAACCTTTGATATGTAGCTCCTGCATTTTTTAATCCGAATGGCATGACCACGTAGCAGAAATTAGCTCTGGGTGTGATGAATGATGTCTTCTCCTGGTCTGGCTCATACATCGGGATTTGATTATATCCCGAGTAGGCGTCCATGAATGATAAGTATTGATACCCCGAGCTGGAGTCCACTAGGGTATCAATACTTGGCAGTGGATAAGGGTCCTTGGGACATGCCTTATTTAAGTCGGTATAGTCGACACACATTCTCCAGTTGCCATTTTGTTTTTTGACTAGCACTACATTGGCTAGCCATGTTGGGTACTTGACTTCTCTGATGAAGCCAGCTTCCAGGAGCGCCTGCACTTGTTCTTCTACTATTAGGGCTCGTTCTGGGCCGAGCTTGCGTCGTCTTTGTTGTACAGGTCGGGATCCCGGATAAACCGAGAACTTGTGGGACATGAGCTCGGGGTCTATCCCAGGCATGTCGGAGGCCTTCCAGGCAAAGAGATTGGAGTTATCTCTTAGGAGCTTAGTAAACCCTTGTTTTAGGGTTTCCCCTAGGTTGGCTCCTATATGAGTATTTTTTTCGTCCTCTTTGCCGACCTGTATCTCCTCGGTTTTTCCTCCCGGTTGTGGTCGCAGCTCTTCTTTGGCCCTTGCACCGCCGAGCTCTATTGTGTGAACTTCTCTGCCCTTTCTTCTCAGATTTAGGCTTTCATTGTAGCATTTCTTTGCCAACTTTTGATCTCCTTTTACCGTTGCTATCCCTGCTGAGGTCGAAAATTTCATGCAAAGGTGGGGAGTGGATACCACGGCTCCGAGTCGATTAAGGGTAGCTCTGCCGATTAAAGTGTTATATGCTGACCCCACATCAATGACTATGAAGTCTATATTCAGAGTCTTTGATTTTTCCCCTTTTCTGAAAATGGTGTGGAGGGGTAAAAATCCCAGTGGTTTTATTGGCGTGTCCCCTAATCCGTATAAGGTGTCGGGGTAGGCTCTTAATTCTTTCTCATCCAACCCTAGTTTGTCAAAAGCGGGCTTAAAAAGGATGTCCGCTGAGCTTCCTTGGTCTACTAGGGTTCTGTGGAGATGGGCATTTGCCAGGATCATAGTTATTACTACTGGATCATCGTGTCCAGGGATTATTCCTTGCCCATCTTCTTTTGTTAATGAAATGGTAGGGAGGTCGGACGACTCCTCTCCGACCTGGTAGACTCTTTTAAGATGTCTTTTGCGAGAGGATTTGGTGAGTCCCCCTCCCGCGAACCCTCCTGAGATCATATGGATATGTCTCTCCGGAGTCTGCGGCGGTGGGTCTCTTCTATCCATATCGTCTCGCTTTCTCTTTCCATGATTGTTCGACCTTTCTATGAGATATCTATCAAGCCGACCTTCTCTAGCCAGCTTTTCTATCACATTTTTAAGGTCGTAACAGTCGTTTGTGGAGTGACCATATATTTTATGGTACTCACAGTAGTCGCTGCGGCTCCCCCCTTTTTTATTTTTAATGGGTCTAGGGGGTGGCAGTCTTTCAGTGTTACAAATCTCTCTGTATACATCCACTATAGAAACTTTCAGAGGAGTATAAGAGTGATATTTTCTTGGTCTCTCGAGACCGAGTTCCTCCTTTTTCTTGGTTTCCCTTTCCCTCTCTTTTGTTGAGGGAGGGTGCCCAGGTCGCCAACTCAGGTCTCTCAGCTTAACGTTTTCCTCCATATTGATGTACTTTTCAACTCTTTCCTGTACATCACTTAGAGAAATGGGGTGTCTTTTAGATATGGACTGTGAGAATGGACCTTCTCTGAGTCCATTGACTAACCCCATTATGACTGCCTCTGTGGTCAGGTCTTGAATCTCTAAACATGCTTTGTTGAACCTTTCCATATAGGCTCGTAAGGATTCTCCGACCTCCTGTTTTATTCCTAGGAGGCTCGGTGCATGTTTCACTTTGTCTTTCTGGATAGAGAACCTCATCAAAAACTTCCTTGAGAGGTCTTCAAAACTGGTAACCGACCTCGGGGGGAGGCTGTCGAACCATTTCATCGCTGCTTTCGATAGAGTGGTCGGGAAAGCTTTGCATCGCGTAGCGTCGGAAGCATCAGCTAGGTACATCCGACTTTTGAAATTGCTCAGGTGATGCTTTGGATCCGTGGTTCCGTCATAGAGGTCCATATCGGGGCTTTTGAAGTTCCTCGAAACTTTTGCCCTCATTATGTCCTCGCTGAAAGGATCCTCCCCTCCTAAGGGCGGCTCTTCTCGTTCGTCACAGGAGTTGCGACCTTTGAGGGAGGATTCTAACTTTAAGAGTTTTCTTTCTAACTCTTTTCGTCGTTCCATCTCCTCTTTTAGGTTCTTTTCAGTTTCCTTTTGTCGCTCCCGTTCTTGTTCTAACTGTTCCAGGCGACTGTGGACTAATCCCATGAGTTCAGTTACATGGGATGGTCCCTCTTTCTCTGATTCGCGCCCTTCTAAAGAGTTTACCTTCGGGTTTTTTACTCCGGAGGTACCTTCCCTGTGTTGATCATTAGTTCCCTGGTGGAGGGTGAAGTCTGCATCATTATTGCCTGTGTCCAGATTCTCTTGTTCAGAATCTGTCTCCACATGACCCTCTTCGGGGAATCTGTCCGCCATTAGTGGTTAATCTTTCGGGTCTCCGGCAACGGCGCCAATGTTATGATGGGTAACCGGAGATCGATGAGCTAAACGGTGTAGGTTGGCCCAAATGTATGAAGGAGGAGGGTTCCGAATGAGTCTGCAACTCAGGGGCCTCCGTCCGACTTGTTCGCGTGAGGAGATGGAGGTGGTACCTGCAAAGACACTCCGATGCCTAAGTTAGCTAGAGTGTGAGCAGGTCTAGAGAGTATTGGACTTAGAGATACCTGAGGGGTGTCAGCGTATTTATAGTGGCGAACCAATAACCACCGTTGGAGTAGTGCCACCCTTTTAGGGTGTTAACCATCCCTTTATCTTAGGGAGGTTAAGATATGGCTCTGTGAAGTGGTTAGAGAGATTCTTGGGGCAGTTACTCATTTGAATGAGTGTTTATCTGCCAACTAACCCTCGTACCCGATTTCTTTAGAACAAGTCGTGGTGAATACCGACTTTATAAGACTAAGATTGGTAAAGGGTGAGGTCCAACCCTTTGGATTGGACCTCTTCGCTTGGTCCTGGGCCTTTACTATTGGGCCAGGGTATTAACAAGTAATATTTATTTTATCAAAACTTTATTTTAGGGCTATTTTTATGTTTACAATTATTAAAGTTTCATGACAATTATATGAGTAATTAAGATAACAAGTCTTTATCTTTTATCTTTTAACATGATCTTAAATTCTAGTCTTTAAAATAATAAAAATAAAAATTAGGGACATTGGTACTAGAAATACCTTTGTATATAAAAATATTATTATTACTATTTGACAGGAATTTCATTTATCCCATGATGATTAAGCAAATAGGATTAAAGTCCCTTTGTGTTGTAACATTTGGTGCAACTGTAATTCACATGAATATGACTGCAATGGTTGCACCAATCTGGTAATACACTAAACTAAAGTTATGTGCCTTCCGCATAACACTTGTGACCTTTTAACTTTGGTTAACATGAAAACTTAAGATTGGTGTGCAGTACTTGACACACAAGCAAATAGAGCAACATGTTACAACTTCGAATATTGTCGCTTACATGTTACATCTAATGTGAAGCCTTAAACAAGAAATTGAGATGTGTTATTTGGAGCACCCTTGCATCTTAAGATTAAGCATTCCTTTGTGCAGGTTTCTTCGAGTTATTTTTCCGGCGAATCTTCACCAAAGCATTTTGTAAATGTAAATCCTAAGACCACAAGAAAATGAAGATCATCACAATCAGCCATGTACTTAATTATCCTTGAGGCAACAAAATAAAAAATGTAATTCCTAAGAAAGGTCACTTTCAAATAAAGAATTTAGGCTCTCTATCTTCGTTTTGAATGTGTTGATATTACTTGTACTCTAAGAACTCCTATGCTAAAGGGCTAACTTTTGGAGTGTCGTTCTCAGAACGAATTGTACTCATTACCGCCAAAATGTGACTCGGGGCTGGCTATCATCATACAAATCTAAGTGTTGAATCAAAGTGAAGATGCCCTTACCAAATGCCAACCAAAGAAGTAGAAGCTATATTAAAATTGTGCATTCTCAGATAATGGTTTCCGAATTTGACTCACTAGTCACAGCCAACACACAAGGCCAAATTTCACAAGTGAAAACTTCCATGTCACAAACTTTATCGATGGGAGTTGCATATTGATTAGTTCATGATTCTCAAGATTTATGTAGATATCCAATTGATAAAATAATAAACAGAAGATCGCTTAGTTTAGATGTAAATCAGTTGCTTCAAAAAATGTTTCAGAAACTTCAAATATATGGAATTATTAACTTACTGATACTACAAATGAAAGCTAATTCCAATTTTTTTTTCCTCAAAACAATTCAAAGCTAGACACAAAGTTACCTCAATAGGTTCGTTTCGCAATCTCTCTGGGCTTGTCCAAAGTCCTTCCAAATTGTAGTAAGCTCTAGCCTTTTCATCAAGTGCATGAACTATCACTTTACCTAAATCCCAAAGGAAAAGAAAAAAAAATGTTTAGAATAAGAAAACCCAACAAATAAATTGACATTTACTTTTATAACAAAAGTTAAAAAGGCAAAGATAAAAATTAAAAATAGAAAACACTATGCAAGATAAAAGCACATTTCTTTTTCTTAACCAATATGGTAATGTACTTTGAGTGTTGCATGTGATTCTGAATATCACTACCTGTATGCAGACTTAGATTTCACCTCGGTTTGTTGCATTTCTAAATTTGACAAGAGAATTTGAAAAGAAACAAAGAATGATGGAAAAGAAACAAATATAATAATAATAAATAAGTACCAGAGTCAATTACAATCCACTTTCCTCCTGCTTGACCTTCCACACTAGGTAGCATCATTCGGTCTGCACCTTTTTGCTTCTGCTTAGCCTGCTTATAACAAAAACGAACAAAATGAATAAATAAATAAATAAACAAATTTCGAATTTCTTTAAAAAATAATACAAGGCAAAAAAATGCATCAGCGGTTTTATTCATAAATCATAACATAGCAAGAACTAAGCCTAGAAACTACAAAATGATAGACATGTTTGGTTTCTTACTTGACAGCATTAAACCCATGAAAATGGCCAATTCAAGTATCAAAACTTTCAGGTTTCAATACCAAAAACCTTTTACTTTTCAACCTATTGAAAAGTAAATAGGGATGTGAAAAAAGAACGAGCAGACCTACCTTGTAAATTAGAGCTTGAGCGATGTTCTTGACATGCCACGTGGACCTGCCGGTTGCTAGAACCATGAAATCAGCCCAATCACAGTGCTTGGGAGATGGTATAACCTTAACGTCGTCAGCTTTAACATCCGTTAGAACCTTCTCAATCTCGTGAAGATCAAGGGTGCATTTTCCAACGGCATCAACGGCAGAAGAGGAAGACGAAAATGCTAGCTTCCATTGCCGTGAAGAAAGCCACCACGACGAAACCGATGCTCGAGCTTGTAGGGCTGCCCACATTGTACAGGCACACTGATAGGGTGTTTGGAATGTCTATATGTGGGCCTGCGAGACCATTGAATTGAATTCCATGATTTAGAATGAACCTTTAATGATTCTTTTTTTTTTGCTTCAACAATTTTACCCCTTATTAATAACACATTATATTCTAAATTTTAATTATAGGATTATATGCTCAATTATTCATCAAATTATATGTTTTAACGGAAACCAAATCAAAGTGCTCTACAATATAAATTGCACTACAACATTATATTTCCCCAGAAAACACTAGAAATCAATTAAATTACGAAACTCCAATTTCATTTTCATGACAACAGATCTCTAACAAAACCAGAGTTTCCTTTTAATTAGTTAAAAGTTTGCATGTCTTTTAGAACTAGATATCCTTTTAAGTGCCTCTATGGCTCTAACTTCAAACTTCCCTGAAAGCTAACACAGCTAACTCGACTACTTTGACATATCAAAATCTATTATATATAAAATCTATTTCCCAATATTGACACTGCTCTACACACATAGGATTTTAAATTATTCAAGATTTAAAAAGTGCAAATTGATTTGAATTGGAGAAATCAGAGGGAAAAAATAAAAAGGAAGTGCTGGAATGTAATCGAGCTTGTCTATTCCTAATAGAACAAGTAATTGTGGATGGAAAGGGAAGCTTCTTCATCAATCATCATACACAACAAAGCTTTTCACTCAAAATCCATGCACAATAGACAATAATAACTGAACCAAAAGGTTTAGTGTGACTACTTAAGGGGAAAAAATTAAAAGTATGTAAGAAGAGAACAAAAAAAATTCCCCAACCCAAACTCATAGTTACTACAAACATCATCCAAGTCTGTCACATCCTCAATCTAACTTCAGATACTATATAATATCTCATATCAAATTTCAGAACCAGCTCACCAATCAAAAACCATTTACCAAAAGTAAAATTTTTCTACCGGAGATAATCAAAATGGCGAAATCCACTGGTAGATTCGTTTCATGTTCAACAGGGTATGACAAAAAATAATATAAAATTGAGAGCTAAAAAGAGAACCAGGCATGAGAGGACCTACCCGAACTGAGATAACATCGGAAGAAGGACACAGAGGAAGCAAGGGACAAGACTGAAGCTGTGAATCGAGGAAGGAAGGAAGGTAAATAGAGAAGTAAGAAGAGGGGTGAATGGAGAACGGAAAAGAGAATGGAGGTTCGGAGTTTTGGGGATTACTGAGTTAAGCATAGTTGTCAGAACCCACCCATCGAATCGGTCAGGCTGCTGGTTACTGGGTCTCAGGTTCAATGGTTGAACAGGTTAAAAATATAAAATAGTCAAAAACTTAAAATTAAAATTTAAAATTTAAATACATGTCTTCACATTAGTGTATTTGATTAAACCATCTTAAAAGCAAAAAAAAAAAAAAAAATCATCTAACCATAGTATCACATTAGTACATCACCTAATTAATTGACAGAGCCTATCATCTAACATAGTATCAGCAGATTCAAATCATCTAAACAGCAAGCATCAATCAGAAAAAAAAAAAAAAAACAGCAAGCATCAATCAGAGAAAAACCAGCAATCACAAAAAAAAAAAAAAAACATCAATCAACCTAAACAGCAAGCATCAACCAACGCTAAACAGCAACAATAACGAAAAACAGCAACAATCAGAAAAAAAAACGAGCAACAATTAGAGAAAAAAAACAGCAAAAAATCAACCATGGCAGCTAATGAAAACAGGATCAGCAGCAACAATCACCCAAAACATTAAACAATAATGATTGAATAACTTAAAAAATTTAAGAAAACTCACCTTAGCCGCACGCAGAGGGAGAGAACCGAGCCAGAGAAGAGAAGAGGGAGGCAGAGGAGACAAGAGAATAGGGCAGAGGGCGAGTAGAGATGGAGGAAGCAGCGAGCAGTGAGGGCGAGCAACGAGACGGCGCGGTGACGCAGAGGGGCCGGCGAGCGGCGGCGACGAGATGGAGGCCGGCGAGACGCGCTGACAGAGAAGGTTGAGGAGAGCTCTGCCTCTGTGCTGTGAGTGTGAGTGTATGTTGGCAGGCTTCTTCGAAGATTAGGATTAGGGTCTTTTTTTTTTTTTCCTTAAATCCAAAACGACTTCCTTTGGCCGATAGGTTAAAAAACTAAAAAAGAATAAAGTGTTGTAAAATAAATAAATAAATAAAGAAGAAAAAAAAATATAAAATAAAAAATATAATTAGATAATTTTAATATTAATATTTATTAGTATTAATATTTCACTATAATATAGATGATTTATATATATATATTTATTAATATTATATGTTGTAGTGTATATATATAAAGAAGAAGAGAGAGAAGTATTTGGTATAATTGTAAAGAAAAAAAGAGATTTATTTTGTTGTTGTATATTATTCACTGAGACTTAACCTCTTATTTATATATGTAGGTTTTCAATGTTATTAAATTCATTTTCTCTTGAGAATGGGCATCCACATAAATTACCTTTATCACAACACTCTCATTGGATGTTCATTTAGGATTATGCCTCATTAGAATCTAACTAAAGAAAAACTCAATAAAAAAAAACTTTAGTGAAGGAAAAAAAGTACAATATCATTTGATGGAGATTACCTCATTAAAAATCTTGTCAAGAAAAACACAATGGGAAAAATATGATCAAGAAAAAAAGAGTACAGTCTTCCCTTCTTGTCGACATCATTTAATATCTCGAAATCGGCGCATTCCAATCTAATGTACCAATTTCTCAAAGGAGGGTGTTAGAAGTGACTTTGTAAATAAATCCGTCAAATTATCGTTTGAGCGGATCTGTTGGATCTCAATTGTCCATTGATTTTGAAAATCATGAGTGAAAAAAATTTGAGAGAAATATGTTTTGTTCTATCACCTTTGATGTATCCACCCTTAAGTTGAACAATGCATGCTGTATTATCTTTAAACAGGATAGTTTAAGCTATCTTACGATCAATTAGTCCACATGATGACATGATATATTGGATCAAACTCCTGAGACAAAAACACTCACGACTTGCTTCATGTATCGCTAGTATTTCAGCATGATTAGAGGAGGTTGCTACTATCGTTTGTTTCGTGGACCTCAATGATATAGTTGTACCACCATATGTGAACAAGTATCTTGTTTGAGATCTCTCTTTATGTGGATTAAACAAGTATCCTCCATCTGTATAGCCAACAAGTTGTGACTTGGATCCATATAAATAAAACAATCCCATATCAATCGTTCCATGAAGATATCGAAAGATTTGTTTGTTTGCATTCCAATGTCTTCTGGTTGAAAAGGAACTATACCTTGATAGTAAATTCACCGCAAATGATATGTTAGACGTGTATTATTAGCAAGATACATTAGTGCTCTAATGGCACTAAGATACGATACTTCAGAACCAAGGATATCTTCATTTTCTTCTTTAGGACGGAATTGATCTTTTTCCACATCCAAAGACCTTACGATTATTAGGATACTTAATGGATGTGACTTGTCCATATAAAATCTCTTCAATATTTTTTCTGTGTATGTTGTTTGATGAATGAAGATCCCATTTTTCGTATGCTCGATCTGCAGGTCGAGACAAAATTTAGTCTTTTCAAGATCTTTCATTTCAAACTCTTCTTTTAGAGTTTTTATAATTGCTGGAATCTCTTCAAGAGTTCCAATGATATTTAAATAATTAATGTACACAGCAATTATAATGAATCCAAATGCATGTTTCTTTATGAAAACACATGGGCAGATATCATCATTCTTAAATCCGTTTTTTGCCAAATACTTAATAAGACGAGTATACCACATTCGTGCAGATTGCTTTATACCATATAAGGATCTTTGTAATTTGACTGAGTATAACCCATGCAAATATTCATTGGATGGTTTAGATATCTTTAGTCCTTTAGAGACTTTCATATTGATATCACGATCTAATGATCCGTATAAATAGGTTGTTACTACATCCATTAAATGCATATGTAGTTTATGATATGCGAATAAACTGACCAAATAATGCAATGTTATTGCATCCATTACATAGGAATATGTTTTTTCATAATCTATACCGGGCCTTTGTGAAAAACCGTATGCCACAAGTCGAGCCTTGTAGCGTACAACTTCATTTTTCTCATTTTTTTTCTCACAAATACTCATATGTATCCAACAGGTTTGATATCTTTTGGTGTACGAACTACATGTCCAAAGACTTCACGTTTTGCAAGTAAGTCTAACTCAACTTTCATAACTTCTTTCTATTTTGGCCAATCATTCCTTTGTCAACATTCTTCGATTGTTCTTGGCTCAAGATCCTTACTTTCATGCATGATATTTAATGTCACATTATATGCACATATTTTATCGATAATTGTCTTATTTCGATTCCATTTTTCTACTGTAAAGACATAATTTATTAAGATCTCGTCATTTTCACAGTTTTCACGTATCTGAACGTCTTCTGGTGTCAAAACTATATCAGAATTTTGGACAACTGCATGTATCTTTACTATGTCTTTTTCTATAGGAATAGTATTTACCTCTTTTTTTTTCCGAGAATTTTTGTCTTTGGAACCGACAGGTCTACCACGCTTCTGCGCGTGAATTTATTTCAGTGGCCACTTGTCCAACTGGGACATCAATTTGAATTGGAGCATTTTCAGCTGGTGTATAGGATTTGGTTATCCTCTTTGTATCAGAAAATGCATCAGGCAATCATTTTCTATTCTTTGCAAATGTATAATTTTTTGAATTTCTAGTTCAAATTGCCCTGATCGAGGATTAAAATGTATTAAGGATGATGTATTCTAATTAATTAAGTTCCTTTTCAGGAAGCTTATTCTCTCCCCCCTAATGTTGAAATTTTTGATTCATCAAAATGACAATCCGTAAATCGAGCTTTAAATATATCTCCAGTCTGTATCTCAAGATACCTCACTATAAAAGGAGAATCATATCCAACATATATCTCCAATTTTCTTTGAAATCCCATTTTGGTGCGAGAAGGTGGTGCAATAATAACATATATCGCACACCCGAATATTCTTAAATGAGAAATATTTGGTTGCTGGCCAAAAGCTAATTGCATATGAGAAAACTGATGCTAACTTGTTGGCCTCAAACGAATAAGTGTTGCGGCAAGTAAAATAGCATGCCTCCAAGCCAAGGTTGAGAGATTTATTCTCATAAGCAAGGGGTCTAGCAAATAATTAGAGGCGTTTAATAAGTGATTCTGCTAACCCATTTTGTGTGTTAACATGAGCTACTGGATGTTCAACGCTTATTCCATTAGCCATACAATAAGCATCAAAGGCTTTGGAAGTAAATTCACCAGCATTATCAAGATGAATTGCTTTTATTGAATTTTCTAAAAATTGTGCTTTTAATCGAATAATTTGAGCAAGTAATCTTGCAAACGCCAGGTTGCGAGAAGACAACAAGAACACATGTGACCATTTCGAAGATGCGTCTATTAAGACCATAAAATATCTAAAAGATCCACATAGTGGATGAATAGGTCCATATATATCGCCTTGAATCCTTTCTAGAAATTCAAATGACTCAAATTCAATCTTTACTGGTGATGGCCTTAAAATTAGCTTTCCTTGAAAATATGCAGCATAACAAAATTCACTATATTTAAGAATTTTCTAGTTCTTTAGTAAATGTCCATGAGAATTTTCAATAATTTTTTGCATCATGGTTGTTCCCGAATGACCCAATCGATCATGCCAAGTTATGAATTCATTTGGGTTAGTAAACTTCTGGTTTACAATGGCATGCGATTCATTTGTACTAATTTTAGTATAATATAACCCAGATAAAAATGAGGGTAACTTTTCTAATATAACCTTTTTATTTGAATCATGAATTGTGATATACAAGTACTCATGATTTTCCTCATTCATTGTTTCAATCTGATATCCATTTCGGCGAATATCTTTGAAATTCAACAAGTTTTTTAGAGACTTGGTAGACAATAGTGCATTATTTATTATGAGTTTTGTTCCTCTGGGAAACAAAATTATAGCTCTTCCAGAGCCTTCTGTCACGGTGCCTAAGCCAATAATAGTATTAACATATTCTTCTTTTAGCACAAGATGAGTAAAATACATATTACTTTTGGAATAGTATGCGAACTTTCACTATCCGCAAGGCAAACATCTTTACTATATGTCCTTGTGGTATAGAATTTACAACCACAAACTAACCGACAAGTGCACCGGGTCGTACCAAGTAATACCTCAGGTGAGTGAGGGTCGATCCCACGAGGATTGATGGATCAAGCAATAATGATTGAGTGATTGGCTTAGTTAGACAAGCAGAAAATGGTGTTTAAAGGTTCAAAAGCATTAACAGTAAATTCAGAATATTAATAAAGCAAGCAATAAATTGAGGTGAATAATATATGGAGAAAACAGTTAAGACTTCAGAGATATCTATTTTCCTGATTGACTTTTCTTACTAACTATTTTAATCATACAAGATTTAATTCATGGCAAATTATATTTGACTAAACCCTAATTCCTTAGACCATTTTAGTCTCCTCTAAAATTCATCAACCGCCAATTTCTTGGTCACTTAATTCCAATTAGAGGGTGAAGCTTAATTCTAGTTTATATGCCACAAAAATCCTAAATACCTAAATATAAGAGGATTATATGTCACGTATCCCGTTAAGTCTAGATAATTAGAAATTTAGGAAAATATGTTTTCAAGCTGTTATTCAAGTAAAGAGCTTTTCCAAGTTATACAAGAACTCAATTCGAAAAAGGGTCATACTTCTGTTCCACCCAAATTCATAAGATAAAGAATGAAAATAATTCTTGAATTATAAATCAGTACATGAATTAAAATAGAAAAATAATAGTATCAATCCATACAATAGACAGAGCTCCTAACCTTAACAGTGGAGGTTTAGTTGCTCATGGTTCAGAGAGAAAATTAGAATTCAGGTAAAAACTGTAATGTGCGGAATAAGGTAAAAGAAGAGAGATTGTATCTTTTCCCTTTTATATCTAATCCTAATTAATGTAAAATATATTTTCTAAAATTAAATAATATCTTTTTCCTTTTATATTTAATCCTAATTAATGTAAAATATATATTTTCTAAAATTAAATAATATATTTTCCTATTTTTAAATAAAATAAAGTTTAAATCAGAATTAATAGGAGATTGCGTGCTTGCTTCTTGGAGAGTTGGGGACCACTTGATTCCTTAATAGTCCACGCCTAACTTGAGAAATCTCAAGTTAGGCACAGCCTTGGCAGAATTGATAGAGAAGAAGTATGGACTATTATATGCTTTGGAAGTTAGCTTTCCAACGCCACTAGAATCACGTCAATTGGACTTATGTAACTCGAGTTATTCAAGTTTAAGTGCAGAGAGGTCAGGGTTGACAGCATCATTCGCCTTCTTCTCTTTTTCTGCGAAAGCTCCATCAAATCCATCCGAATGCTACCTAAAATAAACAGAATTGCACACGACTCAAAGTAGCATCCATAGTGGCTAAAAGATAATTAATTCTTGATTAAACTCAACAAATTAAATGCAAGTTCACTAGAAAAAGGTAGGAAAGATGCTCACGTATCGCAACACCAAACTTGAACTGTTGCTTGTCCTCAAGCAACCAAAACTAATATAGGCTTAGGATGTGAATTTGCATGAGAAGTGAATGTTCAATTAAGCTCATGTCTCTTCTTAAAGTGGGGTTTGCACACTGCAATCCTAAATAGTTTTGGCATCTCACTCTCCTTTGAATCAGAGGAATGTAACTGTCATTCGGAATTAGAAACCAGATAATATTATGAATTCTCTACTCTTTTATACTTCAGTTTAATCCTTGAACACAGAAAATTCCTTTTAATTCTCTTTTCTTTGGTGCTTTGCACCTTGAGTCTAGCCGTGACTTTAAATGTTTTGTCTCAAGTAATACTTGACACAAAAATACCACAAGCACTTAACTGGGGAACTCTCTTTAAGTTCTAATTTTTTTTTCAGTTACTCCCAAATAGTGGTGCTCAAAGCCTTTGGCATACTCTGTTAAATGCATTTGATCTCGACTCTTAGTGTTCTGTCTCAGGAATTACTTGACGCATTCACACCACAAGCATGTGACTAGGAAAACAACTCTTTGAGCCTTTAATCATGTCTGACCTCCCTAGTCATTGATGCTCAAAGCCTTGGACCTTGCCTTTATTTTTCTTTTGCTGTTTCTTTTGCTTCAAGGATTAAACTTTCACTAACTTCAGAGAATTCATAATAGTTCTCTAAATTCCTGTTCCTTATACATCGACATTCTTTGATTCAAATTCAGATATGCAATGTTCATGTCATGCATTCAAAATCACAGAAAACACCACCACATTTAAGTGAATAAGACTATTCTTTGTTATAGACTCTAATTCTCATACAATACATCCTTTTCTTCTTTTTCTTTTGGATTCAAACTCAGTGAGCGATACATGAGACACTTTGTAGAATTAAAAGCAAATAACAGAATAAAAAATAGCAAAATAAACTGGAACCTAGGAATCAAAATAACAAAGGATCATGCAGACATTCAAGTAAAACAGCAGAAAATAGGAATATAACATAATAAGAACGAAGGAAAATATAGAATGAAAGGAACTCAACCACCTCAGTTATCCTAGTGGCCGTCTCATTCTTCAGGCTGTGCTCCTCCGTGAAAAATGATTTACCTCCCTTTGGTGCCATTAAAATAAACAGAAAAGGCCAAAAGTGAAGCGACAACACCAAACTTAAAAGTTTGCTTGTCCTCAAGCAAAGAAAAGCTGAAAACAGGGTGTCAAAAATTCTTCTTAATTGCTCTTGTTCCTGTTCTAAAAATTCTGCATGATCAAGCATACTAAAACAAAGGAAAACAGTAAAAACTCAATAAAAATCAAACAAATAAGATAATTAACACAACGGAAGAATAGCTAAGGATACGAAATTATCGGGTTGCCTCCCGACAAGCGCTTCTTTACCGTCACTAGCTTGACAGTCAACTCCTCTAAGGAGGAGGATCATAGGGGCTTAGCTCTTCTCCCCTCACTGTGAATCTTCTCCCTGTGTCCTCATAAAGTAGTTCAATATGCTCTACAGAGAGGATTCTGTTTACTGTATAAGTGAACACTGGATTGCTAGTCAACACCACCTTGATTCCTAGGGAGAAGTCTTCAGTGGAAATTTTTTGTTTCTCCATCCCCTGGGTACTTTCTTCTTTTTGGGAGCCTCCGCCTTGGTGAATGATGGATTTCTTACACCAAACTTAGGTTTGATGTCAGGAGGAATTTTATTGGTTGTCACTAGAGGAGGTATGAGCTGCAATTTCTACTGTGCATCATCAGGGGGTTCTTGAAGGTTTGGATCAATAAACTCAGTCTGCATGCACCTCTCTTCTTCACCTGCTGAAAGTATATCTTTGAAGACGTGAAAAACTAGTTGCTCATTATGCACTCTAAGCATTAATTCACCCACTTCTACATCAATTAGAGCTCTCCCAGTGGCTAGGAAGGGTCTTTCTAGAATTATAGAGGCATTCTCATCCTCCTCTGTGTCAAAAATCACAAAATCTGCTGGGAGAAAGAACTTACCCACTTTGACCAAGATATTCTTCACTAATCTATATGCAGGCTTTATAGATTTGTCTGCCATCTGTAATGCTATCCTTGTGGGTTGTGCCTCTTGGATTTGCAACTTTTTCATCACAGACAAGGGCATTAAATTGATGCTTGCCCCCAGCTCACATAATGCTTTCTCAAAGGTTGTGCTCCCAATGGTGCATGGAATCTGAAAGCTCCCTGGATCCGGCATCTTCCTTGGCAAGTTATTCTGAATGATGGCACTACATTCCTTAGTCAGAACCACTGTCTTGTCTCCCTTTAAAGGCTTCTTCTTTGACAACAACTCCTTCATGAATTTGACATAGAGAGGCATTTGTTCTAAAACCTCAGCAAAAGGAATATTGATTTGCAACTTTCTGAAGACTTCCAAAAACTTCGAAAACTGCTTGTCCTTGATCTCCTTTTGAAGTCTCGGAGGATATGGCATTTTAGTGTTGTACTAAGGGGCCTTTGGCAATGTAGGATAAGTGTCAAGAGAGTCTGGGAATAGGTTGTCCGCACGCTTTAGAGGGACGTGCTCTACTTCTTCCTTCTTCTCCTCTGGAGCTTCTTCTTCAACTGGCTCCTCATTAACTTGTGCTTCCGTACTTGCCACCTGTTCACTTATCAAGGTGATAGCCTTGCATTCTTCTTTTGGATTTGGAATTGTGTTACCAGGAAGGTTATTAGTGGTCCTCTGATCAATTTCATTAACATTTGTGGCTAATTGACCCATCTGAATCTCCAAGTTCTTGATTGATGCGCTGGTTTCCTATCTAAAACTTACCAATATTGCTTCCAAATTATTATTCTGCTGGGACTGAGAAGTTGCTTGCTGAGATGACTGAAACTGGTGGTTATTAAAATTATTCTATTGAAAATCACTCTGAGAATTATTATTAAAATTTTGTGGCCTCTAAGGTTGCTCTCTCCACCCAAAATTTGGGTGATTTCTCCATCCCTGATTGTAGGTCTTAGAATAGGGATCATTATTGGGATCTCTTGGAGCACTCCCCATGTAATTGACCTGTTCAAAAGAAGATTGAGCATAATCATAATTTTCATTTTACATAAAATTACTTGTCATGTCATAAGTGACCTCTAGATGTGCATTCTAAGTATTGACAGCTGAAACTTGCATTCCACTCAACTGTTGAGTAATTAGATGTAGTTGCTGAGTCAAAAGCTTGATCTGAGCAAGAATGGCATCAACAGCTTCCACTTCCAAAACAACTCTCTTCTGAGTAGTCTCAGAGTTCACAGGATTCCTGTTAGAAGAGTGTAAATATTGGTTGCTAGTAACCAACTCAATAAGTTCAAATAGTTTCTTCCGATGTCTTCTTCATGTGCAATGAACCACCTGCAGAATTATCTAAACACATCTTGGACATTTCACCCAAGCCTTCATAAAAGATGTATAACTGAGTCCATTTAGAAAACATGTCCGGAGGACATTGTCTGGTCAGTAGCTTGTATCTCTCCCAAGCTTCATAAAGGGTCTCACCATCCTTCTGCCTGAAGGTCTGAACCTCCACCCTAAGCTTAGTCAGCTTTTTCGGTGGAAAAAATTTAGTAAGAAACCCAGTAACAATCTTGTCCCAAGTATCTAGACTCTCCTTGGGTTGAGAATCTAGCCACAGTTTTGCTCTATCCTTTAGAGCAAATGGAAAGAGCATGAATTTGTACACCTTAGGGTTCACTCCATTTGTCTTCACAGTATCACAAATCTGCAGAAAATTAGAAATAAACTGATTTGGGTCTTCTTGAGAAAGGCCATGATACTGACAGTTTTGTTGCACCAGAGTGACCAGTTGTGGCTTCAACTCAAAGTTGTTTGCAGCTATAGGAGACACCACAATGCTTTTTCCATAAAGATCTGCAGTAGGAGCAGTGTAAGAGCCAAGCACTCTTCTGGGTTGTTCATTTCCAATTGGATTTGCCACATTGGCATTAGCAGCATTATTGTGATCCATAGTGGATTTTGCAGCCTTGTAAAGTCTTGCTTGTTGCAAACGCCGTCTGAAAGTCCTTTCAGGTTCAGGATCAAAGTCTAAGAGAGGTTCTTTGTCGCTGTTCCTACGCATAAACAGACAGAAAACAAGAAAAGATGGGAATCTCTACGTCAGAGTGTAGAGAATTCCTAGCGAGGTAACCTGTGTAAAAGAAATAAAATAAAACAACTAAATAATTAAAGCCGAAAAATTTCAAAAATTATAAAAAAATAAACAGAAAAATTAAAATAAAAATAACTAGGGACACCAAACTTAATTTTAGAAATTAAAAAAATTATATGATAAAATTTCTTTTTTTATATATTTTTAAGATTAAAGATAAAAATGAAACAAAACTAATAGAATATAGAAAAAAATATAATGAAAGAAAACAAAAACAAAAATAAAAGGGAATAAAAATAAAAGAAAAATAAAAAAAGGAATGCCGTAAGTTTTTATAAAAATCAAAAGATAAGAAAAAAAATAAAATAAAACCAAAGAGGGGACAGGGGAATGGGAAACGAGAATGAAACAGCAGGGGAGGGGGTACGAATGAAAGAACGAAAGAAAGAAGAAAAGAAAAAGAATTGCGGGAATAAAAATAAACAAATAAAGAAATAAAAATTAATAATACTAAAATAAAATTAATTAAAAAAATTATCTAATTTAAGAAACGAGTAGTTGTTAATTATAATTAATTTTCGGTAATGGTGTCAAAAATTTTGTGCAAAATTTATAATCACAAACTAATCGGCAAGTGCATCGGGTCGTACCAAGTAATACCTCAGATGAGTGAGGATTGTTCCCACGAGAATTGATGGATCAAGCAACAATGATTGAGTGATTGGCTTAGTCAGACAAGTAGAAAATAGTGTTTGAAGGTTCAAAAGCATTAATAGTAAATTTAGAATATTAATAAAGCAAGCAGTAAATTGAGATGAATAATATATGGAGAAAACAGTTAAGATTTCAGAGATATCTATTTTTCTGATTGACTTTTCTTATTAACTATTTTAATCATGCAAGATTTAATTTATGGCAAACTATATTTGACTAAACCCTAATTCCTTAGACCATTTTAGTCTCCTCTAAAATTCATCAACCGCCAATTCCTTGGTCACTTAATTCTAATTAGAGGGTGAAGCTTAATTCTAGTTTATATGCCACAAAAATCCTAATTACCCAAATATAAGAGGATTATATGTCATGTATCCCGTTAAGTCCAGATAATTAGAAATTTAGGAGAATATGTTTTCAAGCTGTTGTTCAAGTAAAGAGCTTTTCCAAGTTATACAAGAACTCAATTAGAAAAATGGTCATACTTGTAACACCCTACCATACAGAGTCTTATGCTTAAGTCATAATTCAGAGATGGCAAGGTATTACGACCTCTAAAATAAAAATTTAGTACGTATAGTAGTATGAATGATTAATTATAACTAGGAGCCTTTGTAGAAAAAGGGGTAAACAAAAATCGCAACTCGAAAGCGCAACACTCCGATCGATAACGTAACGAACAAGGATAACCAACGCGAGATTATATATATACAAAGGAGTGTCAAAAACAGGAATATCAAGACTCAAGATCCGGCTGCGAAGATAACCGGTCCGAGCATAGCAATATATACATATGATAAAATAAGAAAAACCCCAAAGGAAACCCAAAGGGACACAAATACAGGAACCTATTCTCCAAAATCTCCCATAAGAGGAGTCATCACAGTTTGTATTATTTAGTGGAGATAAAAGTATCTAAGCAAAATATATAAACCAAAACATAGTCCCGAGAACAAAGGATCTTCGCAAATCTAGAAGTCTCCAGCATGCCTCAGCGGGAAACCTCACGTCCTGCATCTGAAAACCACAAAATCCGCATGGGTGAGAACTAGAGGTCCCCAGCATGGTAACAGCTTCCACATATATAATACATAATAATAGAGGAAAGCCAAAGGCAATCCTAAAGCTTCCTCCAGATAATATCAAAGCTTATAAACAAGCTAAACCATATAAGGGCATCTGACTAAAGATTTTTCAGTCTAACTAATACTTCCCTTTCCAATTCCTTCAAACCTCCCGACCACCAGCAGGATATAATGTAGCAAACACAGTTATATCAAACAAGAAATATACAAATAGGAACAATTAAGGCAGTTAGACAATTAGCAAATAGTATGCAGTCAAGTAGGCAATCTCAAACAATTCACATAGTATGCATATGATGAATGCCTGTCCCTAGTGGCTGATGATATCATCTTGTCGGTTATAGAGCCAACCCGACAAGTCCTGGTCGCTAACCATTGGACTGTCCCTCTGTCGCGCATCCCCAACTCGAGTTATACTCGTTATAAACTTGATCATACACATGATCCATATCCATCACCCTCACTGGTGAATATTTCGGGGGCGAGCTCATCCGGGTCTTTCACAGTGCCCGGCCACACTTACGACATAGGGTCAACAGAGTCTCGAGCCTCCACCTGGAGCACGTGGTGGCTAGCCACTGCTTCCTCCCAGGGATCTCGTGCCTCTGATAGTGGAAGTGCAAATCTCAATTATCAATAATTCAGCATAAACATGCATGAATTCTCATTCATGGATCAACATCCATATCAGCCATCCGGCTCACGGTTCAGTCCAGAACCAGCCAATATTCATATCATACACAGCCTTTCCGGCTCACGGTTAAATCCATAACCAGCCGTTTCATTAACACTTATAGCCCTTCGGCCTATGGCACAACAAGCACTTCCACCACCATCATCCGCATCTCACATAATCATCTTTGATCCTCATTGATCATTTATTTTTCCCTTGCTTCACTCGTAAGTTACCTCATTCACTAGCCCCTTTTTAATAGCTAGGCATGTCATAATGATTTAAGACATAAATGGTGAGATCGGAGGCTTAGAAGTATGAGATTCGGCTTTTAAAACTCAAAAATCAACTTTGGGATGAAAACAGGGCCACGCGTACGCGCACTCCACGCGTACGCATGGATGGCCTCAAAAACTCATCAACGCGCAAGCGTCATGCACACTAACGCGTGGATTACAAATTTGCCAATCGACGCGCACGCGTCAACCACGCATACGCGCGGGTGTTCTCGTGCCCCAGGCACAACACTGGCACAATTCTGGCATAACTCTCTGGAAAATGGCTGGGCATTGGGTGCAGCACCATCGGCGCGCCCGCGCACACCACGCGCACGCGTGGATGGCGCTTTCTGGAAGATCGGCGCGTACGCGCCAGGTGCGCCCACGCGCAAGGGGTCATTCTGCTAAAAATTTTCTAAGTTAAAAGTTGCAGAATTTACAGATTTAAACCCCAATCTTCCGACGGACATAACTTCCTCATTTTAAATCGTTTTTCACCCATTCTTCGAACGGCATGGACATCCCGGATCCAATTTCATTTCTAAATAGATTTGGCACAAAACAATGATCTGTAGTCCAAGTTATGTCCCGTCAAAGTATGCCCAAAAACCATATTTTCATACAAAACCACAAGGTGCCATTTTCAAAACAAGCCATTTTCAACTCTTTTCAAAATCTATCAAAACATGCCAATTTCACCCCTTTTCTTTGAAACCAATCAAAATATATCAAATTCAACATCAAGCCTCCTCAACACACTTTACCACAATTTACCAAAATCACTATCTCATCATTTTACCCCACTTCACCCAAGTGGCTCAAACTCAAACACATTGACATATCATATACTATTCCTCATGCCAATTCTCAACAACACCAATTCCAATAAATCATTATTGTACATAATCAACATCATACTCACCATCAACATGGTTCAACCCACAATTCAACCATAACCAATCATCAAGCATATATCACAACATGCATATTTCTCATACATCATACCACCAAGGCATCAATAATCATCATCACATATATGACCACATCATATATCTCAATTATTTAACAACATCAACAATTCAATGTCTATCTTAGGGCCTCTAGCCTAAGTATTTCCTACCACATTACATATTAGATACGGGAAACCGAAACCATACCTTAGCCGACTTTCCCAAGCTCCACCGGAGCACTTCCAAACCACTTATCCACAAGCTCTCAAGGCCTCAACACCTCCAAGAACATATTTTTCACCACCAAATCCCTTTTTCAAGCTTTTCAAAATCACCAATCAAGCTCCAATATCCACACATATACAACCTAAGCCACAATCATCATACCCATATACAACATCTCAATACCCAAACATCATAGAACAACAAAATACACTAGGGTTGAGAATCTTACCACACCCAAGGTCCAAGGAGATAAGATTAACCTTCTCCTTCAAGAGAGTTGGGTCCTATAACATCAAAGAACCCAAAATCTCAACATTTTACCCATGAAACTCAAAAATAAGGGCTGGAATTTCGAACAGAAACTTGTGGCTTACCTCAAGATTGATTGTATGGGTTTTGTAGAGCTCTCCGCGGTGAACGCGTGGCCGCAAACGGAGCGGCAATCGGAGCTCTAGATCAAAAGTTATGGTGGTTTGAAGATCAAGTGAGAGATAGAGTTTTGAGAGAGTGTTCTTCCCCCATTTCCTCTCTTTTCAGCATGTTTGGTGTTGTGTGAGGAGAGAGAGTGCTGAAAACTAGGGTTTTGGTTTAGTTATGTTGGGCCAAGGGCCCACTTTGGGTCCGGTTGGCCCGGTTTAGCCCGTTCGGTCCAATCTTGGTCCGAATTCTATAAAATTGGTACCAAAATTCTCGTCTCAGTCTCCTCTATCATATTTAGCCATAAAAATCACATTTTAGGCTTTCTAAAATAAATTCTCATTTATGGGTTAATTAGCCGTTAATTAACCGGGTTTTACAATACTTCAATTCCACTCAAATTCATAAGATAAAGAACGAAAACAATTCTTGAATTATAAATCAGTACATGAATTAAAATAGAAAAATAATAGTATCAATCTATACAATAGACAGAGCTCCTAACCTTAACAGTGGAGGTTTAGTTGCTCATGGTTCAAAGAGAAAATTAGGATTCACGTAAAAACTGTAATGTGCGGAATAAGGTAAGAGAAGAGAGATTGTATCTTTTCCTTTTTATATCTAATCCTAATTAATGTAAAATATATTTTCTAAAATTAAATAATATCTTTTTCTTTTTATATCTAATCCTAATTAATGTAAAATATATATTTTCTAAAATTAAATAATATATTTTCCTATTTTTAAATAAAATAAAGTTTAAATCAGAATTAATAGGAGATTGCCTGCTTGTTTCTTGGAGAGTTGGGGACCACTTGATTCCTTAACAGTCCCCGCATAACTTGAGAAATCTCAAGTTAGGCGCAGCCTTGGCAGAATTGATAGAGAAGAAGTATGGACTATTATATGTCGTTGGAAAGCTTTGGAAGTTAGCTTTCCAACGCCACTAGAATCACGTCAATTGGACCTATGTAACTCGAGTTATTCAGGTTTGAGTGTAGAGAGGTCTGGGTTGACAGCATCATTCGCCTTTTTCTCTTTTTCTGCAGAAGCTCCATCAAATCCATCCGAATGCTACCTAAAATAAACAGAATTGCACACGACTCAAAGTAACATCCATAGTGGCCAAAAGATAATTAATTCTTGATTAAACTCAACAAATTAAATGCAAATTCACTAGGAAAAGGTAGGAAAGATGCTCACGCATCACCTTGCCATTTTCTTCAAAGACAAATAATAATAATAATAATAATAATAATAATAATAATAATAATAATAATAATAATAATAATAATAATGAGTAGAAGTATATGCGCAATAAAATTATTTTCTTGATTATTTTAGAATTTGGCACATTTAGTAATTTTGAAATTCATAAATATTTTATTAAACATTATTATTCATATATATCATACATGAAATTCAGATACATAAAAGATAAAACTTAACAAGAAGTTTCTTACATTATTTATTTATATGAATACTTAACAATCCCACATATTAAATTATTCCATCATTGATCAAATGACCAATATTTCCTTCAAGATCCTCAAAGAAATCAGATATATCATAATGAGTAGTGGAATTTTGGACATCATTTGAAACGAAATTCGTCTCCTTTTCTTTGTCGTTCTTTTTCAAAGATGCTTGATACAGATCGACTAGGTTCCTTGGGGTACGACAGGTACACAACCAGTGGCCCTTTCCACCACAACATAAACATTTATCCTCTGCTGATTTATTTTTTTCATTATTTTTTTTATCCCACTTCTGGTGAGATCTTTTCTTGTGAATATAATTTTTCTTCTTTCCATAATTTTTCTTGTTACCAAAACCTTGCCATTTACCTCTTCTGGTGTTATGATTTGCCGCATTTGATTCAAAAAATGGGCCAGCACCAACTAGACGCGCTTCATGATTTTTTTAAGAGCAACTCATTGTTGCGTTCAGCAACAAGAAGGCAAGAAATTAGCTCAGAATATTTTTTAAATTCTTTTTCTCGATACTGCTGCTGCAGGAGCACATTCGAGGCATGGAAGGTCAAGAAAGTTTTCTCTAACATATCATTATCAGTTATCTTTTTCCCACACAATTTTATTCGTGAGGTGATTCGAAACATTGTTGATTATATTCATTTATGGATTTAAAATCTTGTAGACGCAAGTGCGTCCATCCATATCGGGATTGAGGAAGTATCATCATCTTTTGATAATTATACTTCTTCAAGGTCTTTCCACAGATCTACAGGATCTTTTAATGTGAGATATTCATTTTTCAATCCTTCGTCAAGATGACGACAAAGGAATATCATGGCTTTGGCTTTATTCTTTTGGGATGCATTATTTTCAACCTTAATGATATCTCCAAGATTCATTGAATCAAGATGGATTTCAGCATCTAGTATCCATGATAAATAATTGTTTCCAGATATATCAAGAGTATTAAATTCAAGATGAGAGAGTTTCGACATAATGAAAATTTATTACCTGAGTCTTTCTAAAATGTGATCAAAGTCTCGTGCTGATAACGTGTTGTAAAATAAATAAATAAGGAAGAGCAAATAAATATAAAATAAAGAAATATAATTAGATAACTCTAGTATTAATATTCACCAGTATTAATATCTCAATATAATAGAGATTATTCATATATGTATTTACTAATATTTTATGTTGTAGTGTACATATATAAAGAAGAAGGGAGAGAAGTATTCCGTTTAATTGTAAAGAAAGAAAGAGAATTGTTTTGTTGTTATGTATTATTCACTGAGACTTAACCTCCTATTTATATACTTACAGGATGTTAGCTTTTCAAAGTTATTAAATTCATTCTCTCTTGAAAATGGACATCCATATAAGCTACCTTTATCACAACATAAAGAGTAATTATCATTTATCAAGATTACGAGAATCGAATTGGTTATTAAACGGGTCAAATAATTAATTTAATAGTCTAACCAAAATTAAACCGTAATTGAACTAATGTAATTAAATATAAAATAAAATTATTAAAAGATCAACTCTTCGTATATAAATTTTTGCAAGTCAATCAACTCACTCATCTAAAACATCTAAAAGATGCATCCAACATAAAAATCATAAACATAATTCAACAAAATCATACGAAGCTATATAGTAAATCTAATGTAGAATTGTGGCAATGCTTCAATTTTGAATCAATGACAGCAAAACAATAATTCACCAAAGCAACAAGTACAACAGATTGGATTTAAAAATCAATCTCAGCAGAATTAATAAATTAAATAATTGAATTTATAACTCAATCTCAACAGGATTAATTCAATATTAACATACTAAATTCAAATAAAAATTCAAAAAATTAATATCTCAAAACTCAGCAGAATTATTAATAATATATCATATGCATATTCAGAACAAATTTCAAATTTCAGAGGAATAGAATCACATAAATAAAATTAAAGAGAGTTAGAAATTGATACTTGAGACCTGAGAGGATTGAAAATTTGAAAATTTTGGCCATAGAGATAAACTGTAAAAGTGAGGGAGGTTGAGACACGACGAAGGGCATAACATCAACGACTGCGAGACACCACGCGAAGAAGAGAAGCAATGACTGCGAGACAATATAAAATTTAAGAGAAGACTTGAACATCACTTTGAAAGATTTCCAAGAAAAATAAAGAGAGACTAAAAGAATACAATATAACCTTGTTACCTCTGGTTCTTCCAAAACAGCATTTGCAAATTACAAGGATCTGTGTAGAATCCAATCTTTGAGCTAATTCGGAATATAATATAACCTTATTTTTAACGTGATTAATTCCGCGGCACCCTTTTCAGTTCTGATTTAAAGTATCATAAATAGATAGATGGATATACTTTGACAAGTGACAACCTTATAGCAACAATACTTAGTAAATTGAGGTAGCAACATATATATTTGTAGTGATTATTATTTTAAAAAAAAGTGCACATAATAGTGTGATCTATCTTCTATGGGGAAAAAATTCCATGATGAGAGGCGTACGTGGGGAGCATCATGATGGCCAGTAAATTAAATAAGAGAAGGTAACTAAATCAGAGAAACGTGAAGTAGTTGTGACTGTGGGATCTCTAATTCAATAAAATAATTTGTTACTGGCAGGCAATCCAGCAAATTAAAGTGGCTTTAACAGCACCAGAATTTATCCATCTATCTAATTACTTTATTGGATGCAGAGGAAAATGTAGAATCACTTGTGAGCTACTGGTTGATTACATCTTGGATGCCAAAGAAAATATTGATGGAAACTTAGCTGCTTCTCTTCGTAATGAAAACATGGTAATGATTTTAATTAAAATTATCTCCTCAACGCAATTATCTTGCTCTTAACGATTTGTTTCGAATGTCTAATGACAGGAAAGACATCATGACATATGACGTTTATGTTCAAATGGTCGAGATTTACAATGAACAAGTTAGAGACCTACTTACTAAGGACAAAAGAGATAATAAATTAGAGATTCGGAGCTGCAATGATGATGGATTGAGTCTTCCTTATGCTACATTGTGTCCGGTGACATCTACAGCTAATGTTCTGACCCTCATGAAACTCAGTGAGGCCAACCGTGCTGTCAGTTCTGCTGCACTGAACAATAGGAGTAGTCGTTCTCATAGGTAAGTTTTAAAATTTTTTCAGACCTTATAACATAAATTTAAATGTTTAATGCAGACATTGATAATAAAGGTTGTTTAATTCAGTGTACTCACTGCGCATGTTCACGAAAAAGATACATGGAATTCATGGATCTGGGCCGAATCGAAGATCTTAGCTAGGAGGGAAGCCGGTACCATGTAAGTTAAAACCTTTAGAGCTGCCAATTTTCTATTAATATGTTTTGCAATTTCATCATACTAAGAACAAGGTTATATTTATATGAAAAGGAGAGAAATGCTAGAACACCTCCTCCGGCAGCAGCAAGGACTTCGAAACGGTGGTTGTAGGAAGACTTCAGGAGCCAAATATCAATGCTGGGGTGGTTGCTTTGACTCAAAGCAACCCCAACAGCTCCAAGCCTCCAATTTAGTATTCTTTCTTTTTTGTTTTCTTTTTTTCTTTTGCGTTTCTTTTTTGTTTTCTTTTTTTTTTTTTTGGTTCGCTCCAGCTATATCGGTTTTCATGACTGTTTTGCTACCTTTTGTTTTTCATATCTTAGATTGATGCTTTTTAATAAGTTCATAGATTTACTCTTTCTCCTTCCATTGTTCTCGATATGTTGAAGACTGTCAAAGCAGAACGGATCTCAATGGACCATGTTGCTCATCGTAAGCCGTCGGATGGTAGTTTACTGGTTTTGCGGCCACACAATGTGAGGGTTTCTCATTGACCCTAAATTTCTAATATAGTTTTCAATTTGCTCAGCAAGCCTATTTTTAAGACAAACAAGTTTGGCTTCTGTTATTGTTATAAAATTTTATTGCTATTTCATAACAAATTTGATGATAATCAAATTAATGGCTCTAGAGGAACTTTTCTATAATTTAGATGTGGCTCACTCTTCCAAGTGGGATAAAGCTTGGCTTTTTTATAATTGCATATAATTAATGCCACGTTGTGTTCCTTTTATAGTGGTTGCTCACCTTACTGATATACACAGTGCCATCAAAATGCTTCATAGCAGAATTAAGGTGCTGCATCACTATTTGCTTGCAATGCAAAAAGGTATGTGGGCATTCTTTAGTGAAAAACTGGAATTTAATGATCAGATATTCAGTATTATTATTGGAATACTTTCCTACTTATATAAAAATATCATATTTTTTAATTATTCAGTCATAATAAATTACAAAGTTTTGGATTTTTATGTAGTTATTTATCTATTCTGATAAAGAGATGTGGCATAAATAAAATCTTTGACATGCAACAATTAGCTGGATAAGAGTTAGGATCAAAGTCATCATTTTCTTTGAAAGGGGGGTACTTATTTACTAGTAGGATTTTCTATTTGTCTATCTACATTCTGCCATATATGTAGCTTAATCTCTGCTAAGAAAAATCTAATTTTAAAGTTTTTACATATCACATATTTTAAGCGAATTCAACACTCAACTAGTTTGCTAAGGCACATTCAAGTTAATAGGTGCACAGTGTTTTCATTGGAAGTATTTCTGTTTCCGGTTTAAACAATGTTATCATACATGGTCCCCATATATTGAAACTTCCAGTAGTAACTATTGTTTCAACCTATGTTTGAAAAGGTAGCATACGCCGTTGTATGGCTACCAATCCGGCGAGGAAAATGTAGCATTATTAGCAACAGATTTGCTCAGTACTTCAGGTCAGAGTTTGAATCTTTCACGAGACATTCTTCTTCAGGGCCTTTGACTAGTGGAAGGAGAATAAATTTCTGGCAAAAGTTGAGAAGCATGTCCAGAGGAAGCACTAGTGAGCATGGATTTTCAACTAAACTATGGCATGGATCCCATTAAAACTTTTTCAATCTTGACTACATTATTCTGAGTACAGATTCTGATGAGAGTGGACATGTATTTATTACTTTGTTGAAAACAAATGGCAATTTTTGCCAGGAAGACTTGCATGTTTTTTAAGCACATTTAATGTGTGCTTTGAGAATATTTGTAGTCACTCATTTTAATTTATGATGCTTGTAAATTTTGTAAAAAAATCAAGAATGAATGATTATAAAGCAGCCATATTTTCAAAAAGAGTTGTTTAAGGATTTATGGATTTTCAGCAAATTTTCATTTAGGATAGCCTTTTCATCCACAAAAAGTCATGAAGCCATGACCTTCTTGATTAACAGTTCCACTGTTTTATAAAACATCACACAAATAAACTACTTTAATTTCCAATCCTACAACTAACACACTCTTTTTTTCCTCCTAATCTGCAAGATAGCTGCTCTCATCTTCACACTACACACTTTGCTTTTCCTCCTCAAATTCAAGCCAATTTCCCCAACCTATCTCTCAAAATCTTCAATCCCATGTACCTGTCACAGACACAAATAGATACCAACATGTAAATATTAGCATCATAACTTCCCTATTTAGATTCATGAAATGTCTTAGATGCACCGAGTTAAAGTTGGTTGTACATGATTCACCAAAATAAACCACTGATATAGATCTAATAAAAATTGTTGATAAAAGTTACATTAAGATCTATATCATTGGATCATCTAGATGCATGATGCACCAAGTTTAACTAAGTATATCATTAGCATTATCTTTAAATGCAACATAATGTTTGGGCTTGAATTATGCTGGAGCATCAGAAAAGATAATTAGTCGCATAAATATAATTAGTCGCATTCATGTTTGGGCTTGACCTTTCATTAATAATAATTGATAAAAGAAAGAATAAATGGTTTAATGGTTCATATGAATCAATAATGAAAATTTGTTTGGGCTTGACCTAATATAATTAGTCATTCTTGTTCCTCATCATCGGTAGTAACTAAACAAAAAGATCATATAACTCTTTTTAAGATTTATGTCACGGCCCGACCTAGCCATGACTAGCGCTTAGGAAAGTCATTCCTAGCAAGCCTCATAAACATATTTCACAGTAAAAGAATCAAATACACTTTCCTAAATACTATCAACATATACTCATATTAGATTTAACTCAAATTCAATATAAGTACAAGAAATTCTAGTTTAAGATTTACAACAAAATATAATCTAATAATTCCATATAACTTTTAAGTTGGTAGAATTATATATATAAATATTTATAAAACAAACCATCTCAAATCACTATAGTCGGACTTTCCTGTGACCTATGAAGTACTTAACAAATCTAAAGATTTATCAAGATATATACGCAATACATTATGTCCTTGAACAATAAAAGCTTACCAATTCAAGAGAAAACTAAAATGAAACTGATGGAACAAAATTAGGATCCATGCTCTTATTTGAAAAAAAAAACAACAGAGTGAGTTTTGCAACTTCAGTGGTAAACAAAGCATCCATAGCTCACACGAGATAATTGTATAAATATAACGCAATTGACTAAAGTAAATCTATTATAGTAATAGTGAATAAAATATTCAAACACACAAGCAAATCCATTATAATAATAGGGATAGAAACATATTTCCACTTATAGATGATTAACCTTAGATATAAAAAATTCAAGCTTTCAATATTCATTTATTCAAAAATAAGCGGAAGGTTATCTAATTCAAAAAAAAAAAATTCTCAGAACAACACACAAAAATCACACTTAGGTGACTTTTTTTTTGTGTGAATTCTAAAACAGACATGTTCCATAGATTTTGTGGACATGAAACAGACATGTTCTACTGGTTTTATAGACATGAAAGAGACAGATACCATTTCATCGCATACGATCCTGAAAATATAATTATATTTGATCAAGGTACACCAAGTCTTGCGCCTGCTGCCGCTAGCTGCAGTTTCTATCATAAAACCCTTTAAAACCTCTCTTATACATACAAAATATAATTAGGCTAAGGGTTGTCAATCAATTCAAAAGTGCAGCATCAATCAAGTACTTATATATATATATATATATATATATATATATATAAATAACAATCTTGTCCAAATTTAAACTAGAACTTCATCCAAAATGCAATTACAGCATCAAGTATTTACTTGTAACTAAATATTTCATTGTCAAATTCGATTAATTTCAAAGCAAAATATTATGTCTCATGTGGGAAGTTTATTCTATAAAAATAACTATTATAAATATTGTTCTAATCCTTAATTATTCAAGTAATTAGTTTTTGAATTAACTTTTTATAATCATAAGAATTATATGATATTAAAATTTAACTATAGATACAGAGTTTACTTACAATTTGTTGTGATGATTATAGGCATGAATCATTTGAGTAGCTGGCTATGAGATGGAGGATGAAGATGAGGATCTTTCTCTTTGTTTTCATGAACTAAAAGAAACTTGATTGATTGTGATCATGAGAGAAGAGAAAGGGCCAAAGCCTTTCATAGTAAAATTAGGCTTCGCTTTAGGTCTTTCATTTGCCGGATTCATCTACTCTCACCTCAGAGCTAAAAGAGTCAAACCCAACAATAATACTTCCCCTGTTCAAGGGCTCTCGTTCAGTTTTTTTAAGCCTAATATCAATAAATATTTTTTTTAGATGCTTCCATCAATTCTGAATTTAGTGTTTCATATGTCTAATAATGTGTTTCTCAGGTCAAGGGAGTCACACTAATATAGGAGAAGGCATAGGAGCAGCACTAGGTATTGTTTCAGAAGGAAATTATTCACATAGTGTAAGTTCTTAAATTATGAAAATAGTTTATATCTAAACTTGGGTTGGTCGAGTAGTTAACTTATTTGTTCACTTAAGCAAGTGTTAGAGTTTCAAATTTGTACTGCAACTCATGGGTTAATAGGCAACCCTTAAATGGATTGGATTAGTCCTTGATTTTTCGATCGAAGAATATCATGGGGAAAAAAACAAAATACTTTATATCTTATTGTAATTACTAGTCAATCATAAAATTTAAAATCCACTAAATAGACTTTGGAGCTAGCTAGCTAGATTCTAGCCTAAGCCTTAAGATTAGTTGTGGAAACAAATAATGTTCAGAATTTTAGATATTGTACTTACGAAATATTATATGGATGTAACTACCACCTAGATAGTTATGAATTTTTCTTATAGCAGGAAGATACATGCATCAACAGGGTGATCTATAACAATTCAACAATAGGTATTTCTCATAGCAGTGAACAAAATGGAGATAAGAATGAGTTACTCCTTCCTAAATTTCAGAATCTTGTGAAAGAAGTAGAATTTGGAGCCACCACTGACAGAAAATCTTTAGAAAAAGATGTAGAAATAACAGAATGTGTAAGTCATGAGAAGGATGACTATGAAAAAGAGGTAACAAAACTCAAAAACATGATTTTAATGCTTCAAGAAAGGGAACATAGTCTTGAGATTCAACTTCTTGAGTGCTGTGGTCTTAGAGAGCAAGAAAAAACAGTGAAGGAACTGCACAATAATTGAAGATAAGTAATATGGAGGCAAAGATGTTCGGTCTAAAGGTTTAGACCTTAGAATCAGAGAATCATAGATTACAGGAACAGGTGGCTGATCATGCAAAAGTGGTAGCTAAGCTTGAGGCCACAAAAGCCAAAGTGGAACTATTGCAGAAGAAACTTAAGCATGAAGCTGAATATAATAGGGAGCAGATCATAATTCTTCAACAAAGAGTTTCCAAATTGCAAGAACAAGAATAAGAATTCAAAGCTGTTGACTGTTGATGAGCGGATATTTTATACGTTTTTTGGGGTAATTTTATGTAGATTTTAGTATGTTTTAGTTAGTTTTTAATAGATTTTTATTAGTTTTTAGTCAAAAATCATATTTCTGGACTTTACTATGAGTTTGTGTATTTTTCTATGATTTCAGGTATTTTCTGGCTGAAATTGAAGGAGCTAAGCAAAAATCTGATCTAGGCTGAAAAAGGACTGCTGATGTTGTTGAATTCTGACCTCCCTGCACTCGGAATGGATTTTTTGGAGCTACAGGAGTCCAATTGGCGCGCTCTCAATTGGGTTGGAAAGTAGACATCCAGGGATTTCAAGCAATATATAATAGTCTATACTTTGCGCGAAGATAGACGACGTAAACTGGCGTTCAACACTAGTTCCATGTTGCAGTCTGGCGTTTAGCGCTAGAAACAGGTTGCAAGTTGGAGTTCAACGCCAGAAACAGGTTACAACCTGGCGTTCAACTCCAGAAATAGCCAGGGCACGTGAGAAGCTTAAGTCTCAGCCTCAGCACACACCAAGTGGGCCCCAGAAGTGGATTTCTGCACCAATTATCTTAGTTTACTCATTTTCTGTAAATCTAGGTTATTAGTTCAGTATTTAAACAACTTTTAGAGAGTTATTTTGTACCTCATGACATTTTTAGATCTGAATTTTATACTCTTTGACGGCATGAGTATCTAAACTCCATTGTTGGGGGTGAGGAGCTCTGCAGCGTCTCGATGAATTAATGCAATTATTTCTGTTTTTCATTCAAACATGTGTGTTCCTATCTAAGATGTTCATTCGCGCTTAACTATGGAGAAGGTGGTGATCCGTGACACTCATCACCTTCCTCAATCCATGAACGTGTGTCTGACAACCACCTCCGTTCTACATCAGATTGAATGAGTATCTCTTAGATTCCTTAATCAGAATCTTCGTGGTATAAGCTAGAACTGATGGCGGCATTCATGAGAATCCGGAAAGTCTAAACCTTGTATGTGGTATTTCGAGTATGATTCTGGGATTGAATGACTGTGACGAGCTTCAAACTCGCGAGTGTTGGGCGTGATGACAAACGCAAAAGAATCAATGGATTCTATTCCGACATGATCGAGAACCAACAGCTGATTAGCCATGCTGTGATAGAACATTTGGACCATTTTCACTGAAAGGATGGGAAGTAGCCATTGACAACGGTGACACCCTACATAGAGCTTGCCATGGAAGGAATTTTGCACTTTTGCATGAGAGGAAACATTATGTTACATGAATTTAGAAGACAAAGCATCTCCAAAACTCCAACATATTCTCCATTATTGAACAACAAGTAATTATTTCACGCTCTTTTATTTTTTTAGTAATTCAAACTGATAATCATAATTGATATCCTGACTAAGAATAATAAAATAACCATAGCTTGCTTCAAGCCAACAATCTCCGTGGGATCGACCCTTACTCACGTAAGGTATTACTTGAACGACCCAGTGCACTTGCTGGTTAGTTGTGCAGATTGCAAAAGTGTGATTGCAATTTCGTGCACCAAGTTTTTGGCGCCGTTGCCAGGGATTGTTTGAGTTTAAACAACTAAAGGTTTATTTTGTTGCTTAGATTAGGAATAGAGTATTGATGCTATAGAGTCATTAAATTTGAGTCCTTTAATTTCTCTTCAAAAATTTTTCAAAAATATTACTTTTCCTTATTAATTTTTAATTTTTCGTGAGTTAGTGTCTTGTTCTAAGTTTAGTGTCAATTGCATATTTTATATTTTCCTTTTAAATTTTTGAATTTGTGTTCTTTGATCTTCAAGTTGTTCTTGTTTATTTTTCTTGTTTGATTTTTAGTTTTGCTTGTTCTGTGTCTTTTCTTGTTTTTTTGTTCTTTTCCAAAGCATTAGTCTTCCAAAATATATATATATATATATATATATATATATATATATATATATATATATATATATATATATATATATATATATATACCTCTTCAAAACAAATGTTACCTTTAGTACCCAACTGGCTAGAGCGTTGGTCTATGTTCTTGGTAATTGGGTATCTTCTTTTTAAAATCTTTTTCAAAAATAATTTTTCTTTGATTGAATCTTGTGCCAAACTTTAAGTTTGGTGTTTTATTGTTAATCTTTTTATAATTTTCAAAAATTTTATTTAAGTTTTCTAAAAATTTTAAATTTGGTGTCCTTTCTTTTGTTCTTATTGTTCTTGTGAATCTTCAAAGTGTTCTTGAATCTTCTTTGTGTTTTGATCTTAAAATTTTTAAGTTTGGTGTTCCTTGGTGTTTTTCCTCCAAAATTTTCGAAAACAAGGAAGATTAGATCTAAAAATTTTAAGTCTTGTGTCTTTTGTGTGTTTTTCTCTTTCATCATAAAATTCAAAGTTCAAAAAAAAAATAATATCTTCTCTAACTATTTTTAAGCCACAATTTCGAATTTTTTTTATATAAAAATTCAGATTTCAATTTCAAAAATATCCTAACCACTTTCTCTCTCCTCTTTTTTTTTCAAAGGTTTTCAAAAAAAAAATTTCAAATTTTTATTTTTATTTTTATTTTTTTATTTCGGAAATTTATTTCTTTTTATTTATTATTTTAGTTTTTATTTTATTTTATTTTCTTATTTCGGAAATTAATCTTTTTTATATATAATAAAATAAATAAAATAAATCCACATCATCTCTCTTTTTCCATCATGGACCTAAGTGGAAATGAATAGTCCAGAAGGACTCCAGGGTCATATGCTAACCCCACTACTGCTTCATATGAGAGTAGTATCTGTATACCCTCCATCGGAGTCAGTAGTTTTGAGTCGAATCCTCAGCTCATCATCATGGTGCAGCAAAGTTGTCAGTATTACGGTCTTCCACAGGAAGAACCTACAGAATTTCTGGCATAGTTTTTACAAATTGCTGACACAGTACATGATAAGGAGGTAGATCAGGATGTCTACAGGCTATTACTATTCCCATTTGCTGTAAAAGACCAAGCTAAGAGGTGGTTAAATAACCAACCTAAGGACATCATAAAGACATGGAAACAGCTGTCAGAAAAATTTCTGAATCACTATGTTCCTCCAAAACGGATGACACAGCTAAGACTGAGCATCCAAGGCTTCAAACAAGGAGATAATGAATCTCTTTATGATGCTTGAGAGAGATACAGAGAGATGCTAAGAAAATACCCCTCTGAAATATTTTCAGAGTGGGTGCAGTTAGACATCTTCTACTATGGGCTTACAGAAAGAGCTCAGATTTCTCTAGACCACTCAGCTGGTGGATCTATACACATGAAAAAGACAATAGAAGAAGCTCAAGAGCTCATTGATACAGTTGCCAGAAATTAGCATCTGTACCTAAGCTGTGAACCTTCCATGAAAGAAGAGGCTAAAACAGTAATTGCTGAATTAAGTCCTACAGAACAAGTTACTGAATTCAATCAGCAACTGGATTTTCTAACAAAACAGCTAGCCGAATTCAAGGAAATACTACAAAAAACAAGAATGGCTAATATGAATATGGAAGTACAGTTGAAGCAAACAGAACATCAGTTATCAAAACAAATAACAGAAGAGTGCCAAACAGTTCAATTAAGAAGTGGAAAAACATTAAATACCTCACTTCAAGATAGCAGGAAGCCAAGAAATGAGCAAACTAACCAAAATCCCTCTGAGGACAGTAAGAGCCCAGAGAGGAATAATTCTGGCGCTCAAACGCCAGAGAATGGGTGGAAAGCTGGCGTTGAACGCCCAAACCATGCTCAGTCCTGGCGTTCAACGCCAGAAACAAGCAAGGATTTGGTGTTGAACGCCCAAAGGGAGCACAGTTCTGGCGTTCAGACGCTAGAAACAAGTAAGGAGTTGGCGTCTAACGCCACTCCAGCTTCCACCCCTGGCATTCAAATGCCAGTGGGGGATCAGACACATACAAGTGCTGATAATAACCCATCTAAAAAGGCTCCTCAAACCACATCTGTAGGCAATAAACCTGCAGCAACTAAGGTTGAGGAATACAAAACCAAAATGCCTTATCCTCAGAAACTCCGCCAAGCGGAACAGGATAAGCAATTTGCCCGCTTTGCAGACTATCTCAGGACTCTTGAAATAAAGATTCCGTTTGCAGAGGCACTCGAGCAAATACCCTCTTATGCTAAGTTCATGAAAGAGATCTTAAGTCATAAGAAGGATTGGAGGGAAACTGAGAAAGTTTACCTCACTGAAGAATGTAGTGCAGTCATTCTGAAAAGCTTACCTGAGAAGCTTAAAGATCTGAGAAGCTTTATAATACCATGCACATTAGAAGGTACTTGTACCAAGCAAGCTCTATGTGATCTTGGGGCAAGTATCAACCTAATACCTGCATCTACTATCAAAAAGCTTGGGTTGACTGATGAGGTCAAACCAACCCGGATATGTCTCTAACTTGCTGATGGCTCCATTAAATACCCATCAGGCGTGATTGAAGATATGATTATCAAGGTTGGGCCATTTGCCTTTCCTACTGACTTTGTGGTGCTGGAAATGGAGGAACACAAGAGTGCAACTCTCATTCTAGGAAGACCTTTCCTAGCAACTGGCCGAACCCTTATTGACGTCTAAAAAGGGGAAGTAACCTTGAGAGTCAATGAAGATGAGTTCAAGTTGAATGTTGTCAAAGCTATGCAGCATCCAGACACTCCAAATGACTGCATGAGCATTGATATTATTGACTCTTTGGTAAAAGAGATCAATATGACTGAGAGTCTCAAATCAGAGCTGAAGGATATCTTTAAAGATGTTCAGCCTGATCTGGAGGAATTAGAGAGAATAATAGAACCTCTGAAAATCCCTCAGGAAGAGGAGAAACCTCCTAAACCCGAGCTCAAACCATTACCACCATCCCTGAAATATGTATTTCTGGGAGAAGGTGATACCTTTCCTGTAATCATAAGCTCTACCTTAGAGCCACAGGAAGAGGAAGCACTAATTCAAGTGCTAAAGACACATAAGACAGCTCTTAGGTGGTCCATAAGTGATCTTAAGGGCATTAGCCCAGCCAGATGCATGCACAAGATTTTATTGGAGGGTGACGCTAAGCCAGTGGTTCAACCACAAAGGCGGCTGAATCCAGCCATGAAGGAGGTGATACAGAAGAAGGTCACTAAATTACTAGAGGCTGGGATTATTTATCCTATTTCTGATAGTCCCTGGGTAAGCTCTGTCCAAGTCATCCCTAAGAAGGGTGGCATGACAGTGGTTCATAATAAAAAAAAATAAACTGGTTCCTACAAGAACAGTTACAGGGTGGCGTATGTGTATTGATTATAGAAGGCTCAATACAGCTACCAGAAAGGATCATTTTCCTTTACCATTCATAGACCAGATGCTAGAAAGACTAGCAGGTCATGAATACTACTGCTTCCTGGATGGATATTCAGGTTATAATCAAATTGCAGTAGATCCCCAGGATCAAGAGAAAACAGCATTCACATGTCCATCTGGAGTATTTGCATACAGAAGGATGCCATTTAGTTTGTGCAATGCACCTGTAACCTTTCAACGGTGCATGCTCTCAATTTTCTCTGATATGGTGAAAAAATTTCTGGAAGTCTTCATGGATGACTTTTCAGTATTTGGAGACTCATTCAGCTCTTGTTTTGACCATCTAGCACTTGTTCTAAAGAGGTGCCAAGAGACTAACCTGGTTTTAAACTGGGAGAAATGTCACTTTATGGTGACTGAAGGAATTATCCTTGGGCACAAAATTTTAAACAAGGGAATAGAAGTGGATCAAGCTAAGGTAGAGGTAATTGAAAAATTACCACCACCAGCCAATATTAAGGCAATAAGAAGCTTTCTAGGGCATGTAGGATTCTACAGGAGGTTTATAAAGGATTTTTCAAAAATCGCCAAACCTCTAAGTAATCTGCTAGCTACTGACACGCCATTTATCTTTGATAAGGAGTGTCTGCAGGCATTTGAGACTCTAAAAGCTAAGCTGGTCACAGCACCAGTCATCTCTGCACCAAACTGGACATTACCTTTTGAACTGATGTGTGATGCCAGTGACCATGCCATTGGTGCAGTGTTGGGACAAAGGCATGACAAGCTTCTGCACGTCATTTACTATGCCAGTCGTGTTTTAAATGACGCATAGAAGAACTACACAACCACAGAAAAAGAGCTATTTGCAGTGGTTTATGCCATTGACAAGTTTAGATCCTATTTAGTAGGATCAAAAGTGATTGTGTACACTGACCATGCTGCTCTTAAATATATACTCACAAAGCAGGATTCAAAACCCAGACTCATCAGATGGGTGTTGCTTCTACAAGAGTTTGATATAGAAATAAGAGACAGAAAAAGGACAGAGAATCAAGTAGCAGATCACCTGTCCCGAATAGAACCAGTAGAAGGGACGCCCTTCCCACTTACTGAGATCTCTGAAAACTTTCTGGATGAGCAACTCTTTGCCATCCAGGAAGTGCCATGGTTTGCAGACATTGCAAAATACAACGCAGTGAGGTTTATATCCAAAGAGTACAGTAGGCAGCAATCAAAGAAATTGATCATAGATGCAAAGTACTATCATTGGGATGAACCATATCTCTTCAAGAGATGTGCAGATGGAGTAATCCGTAGATGTGTGCCTAAAGAAGAAGCACAGAAGATCCTCTGGCACTGTCATGGATCACATTATGGAGAACATTTTGGAAGTGAGCGAACAGCCACAAGAGTCCTCCAATGCGGCTTCTACTGGCCTACTCTCTATAAAGACTCCCGAGTGTTTGTACTTAACTGTGACAGTTGCCGAAGATCTGGCAATCTACCTCACAGTTATGCCATGCCTCAACAAGGGATCTTGGAGATTGAGTTGTTTGATGTATGGGGTATTGACTTCATGGGGCCTTTCCCACCATCATACTCAAACATTTATATTCTGGTGGCAGTAGATTATGTATCCAAATGGGTGGAAATTATTGCAACACCCACTAATGACACTAAGACAGTGCTAAAATTCCTCCAGAAATACATCTTCAGTAGATTTGGTACCCCTAGAGCATTGATCAGTGATGGGGGCACTCATTTTTGCAATAAACAGCTTTACTCTGCTTTGGTTCGTTATGGAGTTAGCCACAGGGTAGCCACTCCATATCATCCACAGACAAATGGGCAAGCTGAAGTCTCTAATAGAGAACTTAAAAGAATCCTGGAACGGACTGTAATTAACCGTAGAAGGGATTGGGCAAGAAGCTTGGATGATGCTCTGTGGGCATACAGAACAGCATTCAAGACTCCCATAGGAACTTCTCCATACCAGCTTGTGTATGGAAAAGCCTGTCACTTGCCAGTGGAACTAGAACATAAGGCCTACTGGGCAACCAGGTTCCTAAACCTTGATGCCAAGTTAGCTGGAGAAAAACGTTTGCTCCAGTTAAATGAGCTAGAGGAATTCAGACTCAATGCTTTCGAAAATGCAAAAATTTACAAGGAGAAGGCAAAAAGATGGCATGATAAGAAACTGTCATCCAGAGTCTTTGAGCCAGGACAGTGATAAATGAAATTTAGCATGTCGATTTCGAATTCAATGATGAATATGATCGTGAGTATAGTCTAATCGACACTTAAACTTCGCATCAAACAATCCTACAATCTATAACCGAGAGTACTAGTCTCCCGAGTCGTCCTCCCTTGGAATTGCTAGAGTATGCATCTTATTGATTAGGAAGCCTTGTTATGATTCTTTGAAGGTTTTAGCAAAATAGAAAACAAACAATCAATCCTTAAAAGACTTGGCTTAGGGTTGGCATTAGAAATTCTATCCTTATAGTTCCTTCAATGATGACAACAATTAGGCCTTGCTTCATTTAGTTAACCCCTAGGCATAGAGGAAAGTCAAATGAGAGTAATTAACTTGAGTCACAAGTCCTAGCTTTACCTTATGGAAATCTAGCTTTAGTGCACTCCAAGTCAATTAGCAATCCCTAATTCCTAATCAACAATTGACACAACTATTCAACTTCTTCTAATGGCCCAAACCCTATGCCAAGTAAGAAACTTGTACTCCATAACTAGTGTTGGCATTTTATCAAACATTTGATGAGCAAGAGTGAAAGTCATAGTAAAAATGAGAAGAAAGTAGAATTAAAAGTATTTCAACACAAGGAACTAACCACAATTAACAAAGAACAACAATGGAAATGAAATTCTAAGGGAATTGACAAAATCCAAAACTACAAAATTGAATCTAAGATCTATGAGAATTGAGCAATTACAAGCACTAATTGAGATTGGAGAAGAAGATCTATGACATGAACAAAGTGAATTGAGAATTGCAATGGATCTCACCAAAGAGTGATTGAAAATTCAGAAATTGGATGAAGATGAACCCTAATGAGAGCTTGGAATCTCTCTCTCCTTCTCCAAGAGTGTAACTAACTATCTCCAAAATATCTAGAATCTAGAAAAATGAGCTAAAAGTCCTTTAACCCTTGTTTCTTTGTTCTTCTTAAGCTTTTCCCGCCAAGGCACTTCCCCAAGATGGGATCCCCAACTGCCTCCACGCCCAAGTCACGTGGCTCTTTAAAAAAAATCACATTCAAACATCGGCGCGCACGCGCAATGTACGCGTGCGCACCACTGAGGCATCTTGTAATGTGCGCGGAGGCGTAATGTACGCGTGCGCGCCCATGAAGATCATGGCCTAGCCGCTACGCAAGCCGGCTCGTGGCTTGGCTCTTGGCTTCGACTTCTAACTGCTCAATCCACGCGGACGCGTCAAGTGCGCGCACGCGCCCATGCTGAGATTTCCAAAGCTCAATTCTCATGCTCCCTTCCTTTGCGCCCGTTCTCCTTCTCTCTTCCGGTCCATCCCTGCCCTATATTCTGAAACCACTTAACACACAGGTCACGGCATCGAATGGCACCAAGAGAAGATTAGAAATGTATCTAATTTAGTGCAAAATAAGCATGTTTTCATCCATGAGGCAAAATTAGGAAAGGAACACAAAGTCTTGTATTTTCATATAGAAAGCGTGTGGAATCATTGATAAAACCCCTGAAATCAATACAAGATAAACCCTCAAAATGGGGTTTAACAGACAGAAAGTTCTGCTATTTAATTCTAGGCTCAGATTATTCACCGAAAAATTGAAATCCCGGTGGAGAGGACCATATGTGATTACAAGTGTGTCACCATATGGATACGTAGAGCTTCAGGATAATGATTCCAACAAAAAGTTCATTGTTAATGGACAGAGAATCAAACATTATCTTGAAGGCAATTTTGAGCAAGAATGCTCAAAACTGAGACTTGATTAAAGCTCAGTAATAGTCCAGCTAAAGACAATAAAGAAGCACTTGCTGGGAGGCAACCCAGCCATTTACAAAGTTTATTTGTTAATTAATTGATTTTTACAGGTATATGTCAAGTATCTTCAAGGTAAAATAGCAACTGCTTAAGTTCACAGAGTTACAGAAGAATTCAGAGGATAAAACAGCAAAAAAGGAAGCTCACTAGTGCGAAAAAGTCAGTAAAAACTGTTTTGGGCGTTGAACGCCAGAAAGAAGCACCTTCTGGGCGTTCAACGCCAGATTTACAGCGTCCTGGGCGTTCAGAAAAACGCCCAGTGACAAAGGACTTCCTGGCGTTCAACGCCAAAAAGAAGCAACAGTTGGGCGTTAAACGCCCAGAAGAAGCTGCACATGGGCGTTAAACACCCAAAACATGCAGCGTTTGGGTGTTTAACGCCAGGATGGCGGGGAGGAGGTAAATTCGTTTTTACTTCACATTTTTTTAATTTTCTACATTTCAATTCATGATTTCTTGCATAGACATGTTACAAATTCTCATTCTTTAATTCCAAAAATTTTAATCCTAATTTCTAAAAAAAAAAACCTTTTTTCGAAAATATCAAATGTATCTTAATCCATAAACACAAATCTTTTTTCCAATCCAATCTAACTCTTTTTCAAATTTTTCAAAACTCATTTATCTTTTAAAATCTTTTTCAAAATAAAAAATTCAGATTTATCTTTTCCAATATCATTCACAACTTTTTATTTTTAAATTATATCTTTTTCTCATCATTTTATCTTTTATAAATCATATCTTCTATCTTATCCTTTTTAAAATTTTCGAAAAAAACACCCCCTCCCTTTTAAATCTCCATTCGGCCTCCCTCCTCTCATCCATCAGTCGACATTAGCTCTCCTTCTAACCCTCTCCTTTCTTTTCTTTTGCTTGAGGACAAGTAAACCTCTAAGTTTGGTGTGTTTATCCATGATCACTAAACCATACCCACTAAGATCATGGCTCCTAAAGGAAAACAACCCACTCTAAGAGGCAAGAAAGAGAGTATTTCAAAACCACTTTGGAATCAAGGGAAGTTCTTAACCAAAGAACATTCAGACCATTACTACAAATAATTGGTCTAAGATCAGTGATCCCGGAAGTCAAATTTGATCTGAAAGAAGATGAATATCCGGAGATCCAAGAGCAAATTCGAAACAGGAACTGGGAAATCCTAGCTAATCCTGAAACAAAAGTGGGAAGGAATATGGTTCAGGAGTTCTACGCTAATCTGTGGCAAACAGACAGGCAGAGAATATCTGAAACTGCCCTCTATGACTATCGGATCTTGGTCAGAGGAAAGATTGTTCACATCTACCCTGACAAAATCAGGGAGATCTTTAAGCTGCCTCAGCTGAAAGATGACCCAGACTCCTTTAATGAGAGAATGTTGAGGACAAACAAGGGCCTGGACAAGATTCTAGAGGATATATGCATCCTTAGAGCCAGGTGGACCACCAGCACCACGGGCATCCCAATTCAACTCAAGAGAGAAGACCTCAAACCAGTAGCCAGTGGCTGGCTGGACTTCATTGGGCGTTCTATATTGCCCACTAGCAACCGCTCTGAAGTCACCATTAAAAGAGCAGTGATGATCCACTACATTATGTTGGAAAGAGAAGTGGAAGTTCATCAGCTGATTTCGTGTGAATTTTACAAAATTGCAAACAAGAACTTCAAAGATGCCAAATTGGCTTATCTAAGCTTAATCTCCATGCTATGTAAAGATGCCGGAGTGAAGATGGGAATAACTGAGTATATCTCAGTTGAGCGGCCAATCACCAAAATATCAATGGAAAAACAACAAGTGCAGGATGATCCCATAAAAAGGAGAGCACAGGAATTCCTCCCAGAAATTCCTCAATTTGAATACTGGGAGCATCTTGAAGCATCTATTACCAAGTTGCAAGAAGCCGTGGACCAAATAAAGGAAGAACAGAATAATCAAAATAGCATGCTCTGCAAATTGCTTGGAGAACAAGAGGAGCAAAGGCGTGACTTGAGGGAACTGAAGCGTCAGAAGCTGTCTCTTGAAGGGCCAAGCACCCCACAGATTAAAGGAGCATCCACCTCCCAAAATCCAGGTTGTTGAGTCCTAATCTTTTCCCTAACTCTGTGATAACTGTTCTTATTATGAATTTACCTTAGAAGTTATATATTAGTACTAGTAATTAACATCTCTATTTTGATTTTATCTCCAATTAAGCTATAATTTATTTTTCTCATCATCATCAAACATGAATAAAATAGTAGATTTTTAGAATAAAGAGGCAATATTTTTTTCAAGTTCTCAATAAGGAAAATTCTAATTAGTTATATGTGGTGGCAAAACTTTTTGTCTTCTGAATGAATGCCTGAACAGTTCATATTTTTTATATTGAATTTTATGAATGTTAAAATTGTTGGCTCCTGAAAGAATGATGAACAAGAAAAACGTTATTAATGATATGAAAAATCATGAAATTGATTCTTGAAGCAAGAAAAAGCAGTGAAAAACAAGTTTGCAAAAAAAAAGCAAAAGAGGTAGAAAAAGCCAATAGCCCTTCAAACCAAAAGGCAAGGGTGAAAAGGATCCAAGGCTTTGAGCATCAATGGATAGGAGGGCCCAAGAAAATAAATCCAGGCCTAAGCGGCTAAATCAAGCTGTCCCTAACCATGTGCTTGTGGCATGCAGGTCCAAGTGAAAAACTTGAGACTGAGTGGTTAAAGTCGTGATCCAAAGCAAAAGAGTGTGCTTAAGAACTCTGGACACCTCTAATTGGGAACTTGAGCAAAGCTAAGTCACAATCTGAAAAGGTTCACCCAGTTATGTGTCTGTGGCATTTATGTATCCGGTGGTAATACTGGAAAACAAAGTGCTTAGGGCCACGGCCAAGACTCATAAAGTAGCTGTGTTCAAGAATCAACATACTAAAATAGAAGAATCAATAATACTATCTGAATTCTGAGTTCCTATGGATGCCAATCATTTTGAATTTCAAAGGATAAAGTGAGATGCTAAAACTGTTTGGAAGCAAAAAGCTACTAGCCCCGCTCATCTAATTAGAATCTGAGCTTTACTTGAAACTCTGAGATATTATTGCTTCTTGATTTCTTTTTATCCTCTTTTATTTATCTAGTTGCTTGAGGACAAGCAACAGTTTAAGTTTGGTGTTGTGATGAGCGGATATTTTATACGCTTTTGGGGTAATTTCATGTAGATTTTAGTATGTTTTAGTTAGTTTTTAATAGATTTTTATTAGTTTTTAGGAAAAAATCATATTTCTAGACTTTACTATGAGTTTGTGTATTTTTCTGTGATTTTAGGTATTTTCTGGCTGAAATTGAAGGAGCTTAGCAAAAATCTGATCTAGGCTGAAAAAGGACTGCTGATGCTGTTAGATTCTGACCTCCCTGCACTCGGAATAAATTTTTTGGAGCTATAAGAGTCCAATTAGCGCGATCTCAATTGGGTTGAAAAGTAGACATCCAGGGCTTTCTAGAAATATATAATAGTCCATACTTTGCATGACGATAGATGATGTAAACTGGCAACTCCAGTTCCATGCGTTCAGCGCCAGAAACAGGTTGCAAGTTGGAGTTCAATGCCAGAAACAGGTTACAACCTGGCGTTCAACTCCAGAAATAGCCAGGGCACGTGACAAGCTTAAGTCTCAGCCCCAGCACACACCAATTGGGCCCCAAAAGTGGATTTCTGCACCAATTATCTTAGTTTACTCATTTTCTGTAAACCTAGGTTATTAGTTCAGTATTTAAACAACTTTTAGAGACTTATTTTGTACTTCATGACATTTTTAGATCTGAATTTTATACTCTTTGACGGCATGAGTCTCTAAACTCCATTGTTGGGGGTGAGGAGCTCTACAGCGTCTCGATAAATTAATGCAATTATTTCTGTTTTCCATTCAAACATGTGTGTTCCTATCTAAGATGTTCATTCGCGCTTAACTATGGAGAAGGTGGTGATCCGTGACACTCATCACCTTCCTCAATCCATGAACGTGTGTCTGACAACCACCTCTGTTCTACATCAGATTGAATGAGTATCTCTTAGATTCCTTAATCAGAATCTTCATGGTATAAGCTATAACTGATGGTGGCATTCATGATTCTGGGATTGAATGACTGTGACGAGCTTCAAACTCGCGAGTGTTGGGCGTGATGATAAACGCAAAAGAATCAATGAATTCTATTCCGACATAATCGAGAACCAACAGCTGATTAGCCATGCTGTGACAGAGCATTTGGATCATTTTTACTGAAAGGATGGGAAGTAGCCATTGACAACGGTGACACCCTACATAGAGCTTGCCATGGAAGGAACTTTGCACTTTTGCATGAGAGGAAACATTATGTTACATGAATTTAGAAGACAAAGCATCTCCAAAACTCCAACATATTCTCCATTATTGAACAACAAGTAATTATTTCACGCTCTTTTATTTTTTTAGTAATTCAAACTGATAATCATAATTGATATCCTGACTAAGAATAATAAAATAACCATAGCTTGCTTCAAGCCAACAATCTCCGTGGGATCGACCCTTACTCACGTAAGGTATTACTTGGACGACCCAGTGCACTTGCTGGTTAGTTGTGTGGATTGCAAAAGTGTGATTGCAATTTCGTGCACCAACTGTGATCATGATATTTAATTAAAGCTGCAAAAGCTGAAGAATCTTGAGTCTGAAGTAGAAATGTTGAGGCAGCCTAATTTCATATTGCAGCTGAAAAAATCTGAATTAGCTTAAAGATTGGATTCTACATAGATCCTTGCAAATGCTGTTCTAGAAGAACCAAAGGTAATAAGGTTATATTATATTTTTTTAGTCTCTCTTTGTTATTCTTGGAAATCTTCCAAAGTTATTTTCAAGTCTTTTCTTATTTTTTATATTGACTATGACTCTGCATTGACACCATAGGTCTCTTACCTAAAAAATTTTTTACTTTTTTTTTCTTGAAATGTGACATTACAGGTGCAATAAACCACTCCAGGCTTCTGTACGTGTTGTAACTAAGGAGACTCTTTGGGCATTAAGAACACTAGGAGGTCATTTTGACCTAAATAAACTCTAATCAAAGTCAAAATGAACTTAAGCAAATCATCCAGACTTGATCTTAATTTTCAAAGAGAACAACTTGGAGTATTACCAACAAACCAGCTGAATTAGTGAATTACCAAAATGGATATAATTAAAGTATAATGACAAAATGAGAAATTATTTTGTAATTCAATATTTTGCAGAGGTTGCACGAAGATTATGAGAAATTATTTGATAAATTAACAGAGAAAAAGTCTTTGCTGAGAAACTTAGATGATGTTGGCAAAAAAATACAAGTAAACGATGAGAGCGGTGCCGTGAACTGCAGCGGCAACGGAGCCGACGATGCCGTGAGAAAAAGTCTTTGCTGGAGGAACTGGGTTCTTCTTCTTCTTTGTCCAGACGGAGAGGAGAACGGCGGAGAACAACAAGGCGGTTGCTAGTGCGTGCTGCTATGCGTGAAGACCGACGGAGAGGGAGCGCGGCTACGAGGAAAGGAGAGGGTGAGGATAGACTGCTGCTGTCTGATAGGAGATTAGGAGTGAGGTTAGCTCTTTATCAGTTCAGTAGATTGGTATACAAAGAAGAAGAACAATTTTTTTGGTATGAATGGGGGTATTAGAGATTAGAAGAGTTCATAAGAAATAAAACAATTTTTTAGTATATATAAATAGTGAAATGTATTTTGGTTTTGAATTGTAAATTAATTCAGATTTAAAATTATAAAACTAAAGTTAATTGAATTTTGATTAAATTAAAAGGATTATAGTTGTTTTTTTCTAATACAAAAGAAAAGGATATTTAAGTTTGTTGTAAAAATTAAATAAAATTTATTTTTTATTTTTATTAAAGTATAGGGATGATTTAGTAAAATCATTGATATAATATGTAATTAAAAAAAGAAAAATTAATTATTGACGTGGAAACATAATTCATATGTCGTATTTTAATTTGTCCATATTTTTATTGTATCGATACGTATAAATTTATCATCGCACCGAAACAAATACCTTTTATAAAACACTCAAAATACAACAATATCCCTTTATACATTTTTTTAACGGAATTTGGCTAAAAAGTGACATGAGAATATTATTTAATATTTCTAATGTCCTTAAAAAGTAGTGTTATTTGAATTTTATTAGTAATATTTTTTATAAGAAAAACAATAATGTTACTTCTACTTTTGATAATAATAATATCACTTCTCAAGTGATTTTTTCACATTGTATGTTTTTATGAATTTGTAAAAATAAAAAGTAGCATGACTAAAACTCTAAAGTGGTCCCTGAGATTGTGCGAGTTACTCATAATCGTCCTTTACTTTCAAAATTCTCTAAGAGTATCCCTCACATTCAGTTCTAGGACCCATAGTTGCCCTGCGACTCTTTCCGGCGCACAGTCAGCAAACAGAGTAATAATCTGGCACCTCCCATACCATGCTGGAGCCAAGTAATAATTTTGATAGTTTACACATAATAGTCCCTGATTTTAATAAACGATACTCATATAGGTCCATCATATCAATCGTTCCTTATCCTAAGTATTAAAATTTAGCATAGATATGAATAACAATGCATACAATTCCCTAATGAATATACAGCATAGATCAACACATGGAAGAGATAACAATGCATACTCATGGATAACAATGCACCTTTTTCATACATACTCATGAATAACAAATTACCTTCTGCATGTCAGCAATAAAGCACCACTCATATTGCCTGTAGTCTCCAAGGTCTTGGTGTAGCAACTCAAGAAACTACTTCCAATTCTCCTTGTTTTCTACGCCAACAATTGCCCACGCTATGATGTAGATATGGTGATTAGTATCCTGCCCCACTGCCAACAGAATTTGCCAACCAAATTGAGTTTTTAGGAAAGCACCATCCAGTCCAATCAATGATCGGCATCCGGCTTTGAAACCATTCATGCATCCATTCAAGCACACATACATTTTCTCAAACACTGGATCAGATTCTGGTTGGGGAGTGCAACAAATTTTAACTGTTAAGAAGTGTAAGATCATAATTTCTCAATATTTTGTATTATTCCTTTTCATCCCCGAACACCACATTTCTTGCATCAAAGAAGGCCCTTGATATTGAGTTCTTGTTCAAGGACAAGTCAAACCTTAACTTGAAGTAAGTGGCAGCATCACAATGCCTGAAATTTGGGTACTTTCTAACCTTCTTGACTAGTTTTCTCGCCACCCAATTTCTGTTAGCTGCCCTGTTCTTATCTTTTCTTGGGCACGTATGATCATTAACGAAGGTCTTTATTTGCCAACAAGTATCTTCATGATCCCTTGATGCATATACCACCCATGGACATCCTTTCACTTTACAAGTAGTCCTCATCCTCACATTGTCATTCTTCCTGAACCTAATTCGTCTGCCCTCTGGGATTGTGAACTCCCTAACAGCCTTCTTAAAGTCCCATTTTGTGTTGAATTTCATGCCAACTTCCAGTTTCAGTTCTCCAAACCTTATACCTTCTCTAAACACAAGACAAACATCTTCGGACTCCTCATCTATCCCCTCATCCTCTAAATTCGGGAGAGTCTTCATTTCTTCAGAATGCCATGAATTTGCCCCATCTGAGTCAGCCCCTGGATCGTATGCATTATATGCATAATCCCCTGTTCCTCCCACAAAGCATAGGTTCACATCCCTATCTGAGACCTCCTCAACAAATGTATCATCCTCAATAGTAACTTGGTCTTTATCTTTAGCAAATGCAGCAGCAGGAGCATGTTTAAATCTGATGTCTTTTCTAACAGTCTTAGCCTTACAAACATCATTATCATAATCATCATCATTAGAAGAACTATCTTCGATCATTGGCTTATACAAACTATCTTCGTCACTATCATATGAATCAGAGGATAGTGCATCACCTCCCTCCTGTCATGCTTGCATCATTGCCTTTCCCTTAGCAACACTCCTAGTACAAGGCCTAAAATTATGGGTGGTTGTTGTCATTTTCTTCTTGAGGGTGGATTTGGATGTGGAGTTGGGTATTGTTGTTGACACGCTTTTAGGGAGAATAGGCTTGGTAGGAGGCTTCGGCTTGGAATTAGTAGGAGGTTTTGGCTTTTGATTAGTAGGAGGCTTTCCTTGAGATTGATCATTTGGATTGGCAAGAGGCTTCTCCTGACTTGGAGATTTTGGATTCGTGAGAGATTCTGGCTTAGTTGGAGGCGTTGGATTAGTAGGAGGTATTGGATTAATAGGAGGGTTCGAAATGTCAATGGTGTTGACAGGCGTTGGCTTGTTTTGGGGGGATTGATTGCTGGGGTTCCTCGTTTTGTCATTAGAAGTGACCATAGCACCTTCTTCTGCAACATTCATTCCTGTATTTTCCATGCCTACCTTTTTCTCCTGTCCTTGTAAATAATCTGGAGATGACACCCCATGCTCAAAATACATATCCACCAATCCATTATTCTTGTGAGCAAGAAAACACATCTTCCTTAGCTCGTTGTCACTGTTTAGATTCCTTAATCCAGTTTCTAATGTCCTTCCGGGGACTAGCCACCAACAATGAAGCATCTTGTCATAGCCTAACTGCTTGTAATATTTCTTTGTGAAGAAAACGTCTAAGGTATCCTCATCCAGATCACCTAGGTAAGTTAAGTTATCAGGGGTATACCTCAATTTTTCTTCATCATCTTTTTCAAAGTTTTCCCCATGATAAAACATTATATCCAATAACAGATCCATCTGTACCAATAACTCAAAACAATTAAATCACACACAATCGTAACAGAGGACTTCAACATTATTCAACAAGTTCATCATATTAAAAACCTATAAATTAATATCACAGTCACCACCATGCATTAACCCAATATTAAAAAAATCTATGTTTCATTGCCAAAAAACAGAGCATATACACACCAAACCCTTTGCCCTAACAAAAATCCTTAAATACAATCCTTTATGGTAATGCAGCCATAAAACTCTAGGACAACCCAACACACTAACAACACAATGATACACCTTCATCATATATTAATTCAGGAAATAAATTCAAAAATTAATTCAACCAACACATACCTTCAACGACGCAGAAAACAGAAAAACCACTTGCCTCCAAAGGAACACCAAACTCTTCAAACGAAGTGTGACAGTGGAGGAGATGGAAAAGACGAAGCTAACTCGGCGCCATTGATGAGAGAATGGAAAGACGAAGACTGAACGTGAAGGAGAGGAGACAAAGTGTAAGAGTGTTCAAATAAATATGGTGAAGGCAAACCGTTTTCAAGGGCTCCAACGCATGAACGACGTCGTTTACTTTTTAATTGGGCGCCAAATCGATACTGCGTCATTTCACTTGGCTCTAGCATGGCATGGGAGGTGCCAGATCATTACTCTGTTTGCTGAATGTGCGCCGGAAAGGGTCGCGGGAAAACTATGGGTCCCGGAGCTAAATGGGAGGCATATTCTTAGGGAATTTTGAAAGTCAAGGACGATTATGGGTAACTCGCCCAATCTCAGGGACCACTTTGGGTTTTTAGTCCGTTATCCTCGTAATTGTCCTGTAAACACTTGTTTATTTATTTATACAAAACCTTACCTTTTCAGTTTTTTTTATAATTGGTATTTTTAGTTTTTTTTAACATTATCCTTGTGATTTTTTCAATTCATTCTAATATATATTAAACCACTCTTACACCTTAGTTCATGATAACAATAAAGAAATCTTGCAGCTCACAAATTCAGTCAAATAGAATACATAAATTTAATTATAATTTTAGCCTTTATTATTTTTATCTTATCTATATTTGTTCTTATCTTATCTTTATTTGCTTTTATCTTTCATAGGTCAATGCTCTATATATATTTAGTTTTACCTTTCTTCATATTTTCTGTTCTCGTTCTTTCATAGTTTTATCATGGTATCAGAGTCATGGTATCCTTCTTGAGGAGGATATATAAGTTATCAACTTTTCGGTGATGAGAAATCACCATGCTTCTTTTTCAACCTCCTCCCACAATGAATAATCAATCTTCCAATTTAGCTCAAGATCCATCCAATCCTTATTACATCTATCCAAGTGAAAATCCTACCTCGGTCTTGGTTACCCTTGTTCTTTACTAGCAATTCCGTCTGCGCCTCCTTTCTTCTGACAGTTCTATCTGCGCTTACATCCGGTAGTTCCGTCTGTGCCTTCTCCCCGCCATCTGCACCTTCTCCCCACAGTTCCATCTGTGCCTTCTTTCCGGCAGTTCATTTGCATTCTATTTTAGCTGTTCTATCTGCACTCTTATTGCGCTCTACGCACCATCTTTCTTATCGTGCTTTACGGGCCCTCTTTCTAACTGCGGTCTACGCGCCCTCTCTCTTATCGCGCTCTACGCGCCCTCTTTCATATCGCGCTCTACGAACCCTCTTTCTTATCGCACTCTACGCGCCTTCTGTTGTTGCGCTCTCTCTTATCGTTCTCTACGCGCCTTCTGAAGATCGCTGCTTGCTCTCTCTCCCTTAAGCACGATATTTCCTTCTATGTTTCTGCATCACCGGCCACATTTGTCTTCCTCAACTATTTCATCGGAACTTATTATTGACATCTTCCATCCATCAGCTTGTGGGGCATATTAAATCGCTCTTTTACCTTATCCCATGACAACAATAAAGAAGTTTCACAGCCGACAAATTCAGCCCAACATAATACATAAATTTAGTTACAATTTTAACCTTTATTATTTTTATCTTATCTTTATTTGCTTTTATCTTTCATAGGCCAATGCTCTATATATATTTAGTTTTACCTTCATAATTTACCATTCAATCAATCAAGAAATACAAAGTATAACACCTTTCATAATTTCTTCTTATTCTTTCATAATTTTATCAATGTAGTTCAACATATCGGCCACATATGCAATGAAGCCCATTTTTAGAGTAAAAAATATGAAAATTCACCCTCTAATATCAAATTTGTCGTGAAAATATATATTGTTTTATTATTTTGATTAATTATCCATTTATTCTTATTTCAAGTGAGCTAAATAATTTTTTAATTATTAATAATTTTTTATTTTAGGTGCATATTTTAAAGATACCAAATAGCTATGACGAGTTGCTCTAGTAATTTTAAATTATTGTCCTAGTTACTTAGAAAACCATTATTTTATTAGCATACAAAAAATAGTAAAGTATATTTTTTATCTTTAATATTTATATTTTTTACAAAAAATTTTTTAACATTTATTTTTATTAATTTTGTCTCTAATGTTGTCAAAAGATAATTTTGCTATAAATCAAAAACATAAGAATTAAAATTGAATAAAACTAAATATAAAAAGTACTTTTTTTAAAAAAAAATTACAAACATTAAGAATAACAAACATTCATTATCCTATTAAAAATTGTTTATTTGTTTTGAACTGATCTTATTCTTTTTCTTTTTTAAAATAAGACAATATATAAATATTTAATTATTTGTTAAAATTAGAAAATAAATATCGTCACTTCTATTTTTGATATTAACATTCCTTCTTAAATAAATTCATACAAACATACAATGTAAATTATGTATGGAGTGATATTCTATAAAAAATAGGAATAGCAATATCATTTTCTTTAAATTTATACTTAATTGTTTAATTTAGGTTAAATTACACAGTTAATCTCTACACTTTCAATAAAATTGTAAATTGGTCTCTATAATTTAAAAGCTTATAATTAGGTTTCGGAAGAAAATTAAAATTTGTAATTAGGTTCTCAATAATGTTTACCGTAAAAAAAATACACATTTACCATAAGTCTACTTCTTTTTCCTTTTCTTCTATTATCCTTTCTCTTTTCCTCCTTTCCTTCTTTCTTCACTGGCAGCCATGGCCATGGCATCAACCACCACAGCAGCTCCCTTCTTCTTTCCCTCTCTTCCTCTTTGCGAATTCAGTTCCTCTTCAAGCAAATAATAATTTGCTGGGCTGCATTTTTGCATTTTTACTATTGTTCAATGATGTTGATTATATGGTTTGAAATGTTGAATTACAATGAATTCAAAACTCATTCATTATGGAAATTCAGCTTTCTTTTATCGTAGTAGCACACAAAGTCTCAAACTTTGACTCTGCCCAATCTTTCTAAACTGTCTCTGATTACTTCAACATGTAATAAATATAGTTTTTTTTTATTTCTTGTACAAGTTTGGACAAATAAATTATGTTCATACTTGAGAAAATTTGTGGGTTTTGAGTTAACCGAGTCCGGTTGTCTAGATAACCATAATTATAGATAATAATGTGATGATTCATGTTTTTGGATGTCAATGAATGAAAGATGCATTCTTGGTATTCGATGAAATGCTTGTGAGGAGAAGGGTAGCGTTTGAGGAATGTTGGTACATATTTGAATATGTTTTTCATAGTGCCGGAACTACATGTTACCACCGATCCTAACTTCGTTCACCGCCGCTATTGCAGCCGCCATCTCCTCCATCATCGAAGGTAACAACAACAACAACAACAACAACAACAACAACAACAACAACAACAACAATAATAAACCAAACAGTACTTGAGATGGTAACAACAACAACAACGGCAACCATCTCCTCCATAATCCAATTCATGACGCTTTTTCCTCTTTTTTCTCTGTTTTGAAAAGTGGAGAAGTGATAATGAGAGGGCTGGGGTGGGGTGTGTTAGGAATTTTTTGGTCATTTTTAAATAGTTAAATTATAGTGTTGGTCCTATACTTTTACCAAAATTGCAAATTAGTCCTTACTGTTAAACACGTGCAACTCACATGTTTAAAATAGCGAATATGCTGAGAAATATTCCGTTAAATCAAATGGTGTTTAAATAGTAGGGACCTAATTACAAATTTTAATTTTTTTCAAGGACCCAATTACAAACTTTTAAACTATAGAGACCAATTTATAATTTTATTAAAAGTGTAGGAACTAACTGTATAATTTAACCTTTAATTTAACATTACATACTAGGTGTGTTCTGTGATAACTATTGTTTTAGTGTTTTACTGTGGTTATAGTGTCTACAAAAAATTTATCAATTAATTATGAATACCTGATATTTTTAAAGGAATTTTGACTTTGAATTACTTTGTATTAAACATGGTACAAAAGCTAATGATAGGGGTAATCATCTTAAACGGTGAATTGGGAAAAATAAATTTTTTTGTTAGAAAAATAAAGAGAAAATAAATGGTAATGCATCATTTATGACTAATGAGATGGAAGACCACTCATTACAGCAGGCATTCACATTATAATGTTTGCGACCCGCCCCAAAAAGAAAGAAAGTGGAAATTAATGAAAAATTGTTGAGAAGGTTGTAGAAAGATGAGAAAGAGCTAACCGTGAGTGATCATACTTCTTATTTTTAATAAATTATTTCAAAAAATAAATAATAAAATGAGTGAAACCATCAATCTACGTATGAACCGCGAATAATCCTAGTTACTAGAGTCAGTGAATAGGGAAATGAAGCACCAGGTCAGACGATAAATTAAACAACACAATTAGGACTGAGTTTAAATTTTTAAATTTTATAATATATTTATTAAAAAAAATAAAACTAACAAAAAAAATATTACCGTATTTAATATCTAAATTATAAATTAATGAAAATAAGATAAAGTACACTTATCATCTTTTTATTAGAGATACATTTTATAATTACTACTAGTCATCATAGGCATCTTTTTATTATAGGTGTATTTCATAGTTACTACTGGTCACCATTAGGCATAGCTAGCAAGGCTTGGCCTACATATTATGCATGACTTTCCGAACAAAGTGAATAGATTAAAATGAAAATGTATATTGAAATATCAATTTTAAATTTAAATAATGCTACCTTAATTCATAATTATGTTAAAATCAATATTTTTAAGTCTTAGTAGATTAATGAAAAAAACATCGTGTATTATGTTCAAAAAATTATATATTATGTTATATATCGTGTTATTTTCTATTGATTAATTATTATATATGTGTTTTATATATTTTTTTTTCTCTTACATTTGGGAAATTATAATTCATATAATTGACACGTTTGGAAAAAATTTAAAATTACAAAATTTATTCTTATCTTATGCATAGAATGAATTATTAATTAAACTTATAATTACTTAAAACCTAGCATCACAAACATTTTGAGGACTCCAGATTGTGTTACTTTAATTAAGTATCAACTACCAACATTACGTACTTAGCTTTTTCCTTCCACATATGACGCTACAGGTTAAAGTTCAATTAATGTAGCACTAATACTAGAAGAATATATGATATATTAATTATCTTATATATACACCGCCAAGGTAACATTATATATAGATGGGATATTAGCACCTTCTGCCGTGCCATTTTCTTCTTTCCAGCCATATGGGTCGGGGCGATAAGAAGGGTATTTCTAACCAGGATCTTGCATATCCTGTCTCTCACCGTCCCCACCCTCCACCTCCTCCTTCTACTACTACTACTACTACCACTACCACCCCCACCACAAATATCCCAACCAGTCCTATTAACCTGGGTCAATATCTGGGTCTCGGATACTATACATACTACCCTACATCATCATCATCTACTTCATCTTCTTCTTCCACCGTCGCCACTTCCTCCCCATCCAAATCCACCGCCAAAGCTTATAAAACTCATCCTCTCTCCTATTCCGGAGCACCACATCACTATCTTCCTCCACCACCAAAGCACCCATGATTTGTTTACTTTTCCTCTACTCTTTCTCTTCCCATGCCATATCCCTACCTTGCGCTACGCAACGTCTCCTCTCTCCTTCTCTCTCTGTTACTACCCCTCACCTGCACTCTCCATTAACTTTCTCGCCCTTTTTCCTTCCACGTTCTATCTCGCTCCTCATCAAACCCATGGTTTTCAACAGAATCGGACCCCAACCTAGCTCCACCGTGGTTGCTGTGGCTGAAGATCCCTTCTTCGAACCAGATACGGTGGCTTTAACGACCTTCCCCCTGCTACAGTGTAGCCGTTTTTGCACTCATATCTTCTCTTTTGGCCCGGAAAGGAACCACCTGTGCCTTTTACTGCTACTGCATCGACCTAACATCGCATTAGTCATCCCCTCTCTCGTCGCTAACAACAACAACAAGAAACAGAGGTCCTAACAAAGATCCTTATTCCCTTCTCTCTCTTATCGATTTCAGTTATTTTGTTTTCTATTTAGTTATATTTATTGATTATTGATGAACTGATGATGATGCCGTTTTATGCTTTGCGGGTATCACTACTGAAAATACTCCACAGGATGCAAATGGTGCAAATGGTAAAGATCTGATTATTTCTGTTAATCGGCAAATCCATATGAACAGAAGGAGTAGAAGGAGGCTATGGCCGTCAAATAATAATAAGAACCCTGCAGCGGAGGCTTAGCATTCAAGTCCCAGCTATGACTATGTCTGGATCTAGTTCTAGACTCATGAGTAGTAAGTAGGGGAATGTGTGAGTGTGTGCAGTGAGGGGGAAGGTGTGTGAGTACAAATGAAAGGTACGTGAGTAACAGGACGGATCCACATATAATTATATTATTAAATTTGAGTTAGTATAATAATAAAAAATAAATAAATTTAAAAAATAGTGATAATTAATTTTATTATATTAATTAAATTAAAATTTAATTTTTTAATTAAATATAACTTAAGTTATTATTTATAAGTGATTTTTAAAAAATTATTTAAGATAAAAAATATATTATTTATATATTAATATATTGTATTAATATTTATTATTAAAATGTTTTGATTTAATAAATACTTTGATTAAAAAATTTATTTATCCTATAAAAATTATAATAAACAGACTTAACAGTTAAAAATATAAAAATTATAATTTAATTAATAATTTTAATTTGTGTCTTTATATATAGTATGATTAGTTAAATTTATATTTTAATTTTTTAAAAATATATTTAGTTTTAAAGAATTTTAAGTTTATTGGGATTGAAGTACTGAACTATGTATAGCCTGCTCACATTGCTGCGTGTTGTCTATGCTTTTTGTTGACTTTTTTCCTTTTCTTCTATGAGTTAGTTGGTACAATAACTGAAAATAATAATATAGGAAACATTTTAAGTGCACCAGGGAGCACCGATACACCAGTTGTTTTAATCGTTGATTTTAATTAATATATATTATATATATTTTTTATAATTCAGATCAACGGTTAAAACAACTGGTACACCGATACTCCGGGTGTACTTGAAATGCTTCCAATAATATATGACTTATTTGCGCTTCCATGATTTGGGGGGACTGTGGTACGTAATCTTAGGTTGTACTTTAATTTGTAGTTCCGCCAGGGGGTCCGGCACTGAAAAATATAATAATATATAAAATAATTTATTTCTTTATTGGGAATTGGAAGCTAGCCCTACTGATGACGCAAATTAATTTGCATAAGGCGGAATGATAGCTGAATTATATTAAAATTCAGTTTTATGCTTTATTGAATATGATGCACCAATCATTAATTCGTCCCCCCGGGGGGGGGTTAAAAAAAATAAACTCAAGATTTATTACTGTATATTTTTTGTGCAACTCGTATAGAAGAATTGTATCTGTTTATCAAATTAAAATTGTGATACATGCTAACATGCATGCTTAATCAGTTTTTATTGAACAAAATGCAAGTAAAAAGGTCATTTTGATTTTTGAAGCCATTGTTAGTAGTGTTCCAAGTTTCAACTTTAAAAACTTTTTAGTGCAAGCCAAGGGAACACGTGACATAGTGGCGAATTGGCGATGCCGACCCCACTCTTGTCTTACCCTGATGATTTTATTTTACAACCAACTGACCAAGTAGCATTCTCTATAATAAATTTATAATACGTTAATCTGATTTTATGATTCTATTCCGTTGTCTAACATAATTTAAATTAAACTATATATATGGTTTTTGTAAACAATAATGAAATTCTTAGAATTCATGCTCTTTGATATGTTATATCAAAAACCCATGTGTTAATAAATTATTTTCCAAGTTTTTTATTTTGTTATATATTTTTTGAAATAATGTTAATGTTAGGTACAAGATAAAGCTTGTTTGATTAACTTTATGAGAATATTCAGGGACGAAGCTAGAGTATTATTGAAGTGGGAAAAGAAAAAAAAAAAACTCAATTGCAGAAAGAAAAAAATGCCAGTATAAATAATTTATTCTCTATTTTTATCCAAATCAAATGCCTATTAAACATATTTAATTTTGGCTTTTTTGCAACTATATTGTAAGGAAGTTAACATTGTTTTTTATTTCACATGACATGATGACAAGAACAATTTAGTTTTTTTTTATTAGTGGGAAACAGATAATTATTTTATTTTATTTGATTATGCTATATATATATCAAAATTAATTATTAAAATTAATTATTAGTATAAAATATATGTCAAAATATAAATATATATTAAAAATAAAATAAATCATATATATATTTATACATAAATATATTAATAACTAATTTTAGTAATTAATTTTAATGTACGAATAATATTTTTTATTTTTTATCTTTTATTTGTACCATAACAATTTAACTGGGACCACACACGATTGACTGAAAACTCAAATGGCGGCCATACTAGAAGAACTAGATATGAATCCCACTACAATTTCACTAAAATATAAATTTTTTTAAGATATTTTTTAAAAATTAAAATTTAATATATATAATTAATTAAATTATATTATTTTTATTAAAATTAGACTAAATAAATTATTTTAACCAAAAAATTAATAAATTAAATTTTAAATCAGTATAAATTAATATTTTTTTATAAAAAATAATTATGATATTTCTATTATAATAAATAACTAAAATATTTTTATTATATATATATATATATTAATTTTAAAAATTTTAAATCTTAATCCTATGACGATAAAGAAGGAAAGGGTTAGAATTTAGGATTTTTAAGATTAATATATATAATAATAAGAGTATTTAGTCATTTTTTATAATAGAGGTATTGTAGTAATTTTTATAAAAAAATAATATTAGTTTAGACTAATTTAAAATTTGATTCATTATTTTTCGGTCAAATTAATTTATCTGGCTTAATTTTAATAAAAATAACATAATTTAATCAATTATATGTGTTAAATTGTAATTATTAAAAAATATTTAAAAAAAGTACGTTTTAGGCGTCTTTATCGATATAACTCCTAAATATAAAAGTTGCGTGTTGATTTGTATTTGTATTTTAATTTTAGAATTTTATTAGAAAAATAAGAGTAAAAATAAATATATTATTTTTTATTATTTATTTTTTAAAAAAAAAATTAAAAATGGAAAATACCAAAAAATAAGAAAACACAGACGAAACGTATGCCAAAGACCCAAACTAGCTTAGTTTACTATTCCCAAACAAATTGCATTCCATCTCTTGAGGCCAAGATGTTACCGATAAGTTTAGCATTTACAGATTATTCAAACCGAATATAATAATGTGGCTTAATTATATACAAATTAAATCTTTGACGCAGTTTTATAAATTAATATAGTAAAAAATTATCTAAGATAAATAATCGTTCAGCATGCATACTTTTGAAATATGCTAATACTGAGTTAGTTGGCCTCGGGAGGAGGATATACATGGAATGATGGAAATATACTCGGTGGACGTGCCATAAGGAATATAATCTTCGTCTTTGTTTTCACTTTATGGAACTTTATGTGTTGGCAAATTAAATATATTTTGGGGGCGAGGGAGTAGTTTTCTTGTTGACTGCGAAACAATTTGGGATTGTCCTTTCTAATGCTTTTATTTCGGTTTTATATATGTGTGTGTGTTTTATTGTTTATACTTTTTTATAAAAAAATAAAAGAATGATATTGTAAAAGTTATACAAAAGAAATGTTAAAAAAAGTTATAAAGATCTCCTAAAAGGATGATTCTATGGACCAAACAAAAGTGAGATATAATGATAAAAAGCGTGGATAAAAAAAAGGGAAAACGAGCATTAATGTTATTAATATTAAGGTGATGGTTATATTATAATACAATTTTCAAACCCTAAATATATATTTCAATATGGATACTGTTTCGTCCTATGAGGAGTCACCGGGCTATGACGATCTCTTCCGAGCAATATATTGCTTGTTCTGAAGAGTTATAGGTTGGTTCAACTTGAACACCGCGACAAAAATATCTGCAAAAGATACTCTGACGCTCAAATTAATAAAAGGCTTTTTTAGAGAATATACTATCACTTAGCATAAAACTTTAAAGTAAAATCTGCCTCCTGCCGAAGTTGCATTATCGATTTTATAGATGATTAATTTACCGAACGTGGAGATAAATCCGGGATTCTTGGCTGGATGGTGAGTGCCGTTTGTGGTGAGTTTGTTTCGCTGATAAGATTTGACTGTTTAGACTTTTCGTCCGACCTTTTCGTTCTGTTCCGCGTTCTAGGGATAGTTTTGGTGGCCGAGGTATAGGGTACGTATCATAAAGTTTGCTTTGGTTTGGACAGAACAAAGGCGAGCTTTTAGTGGGTGTCACGTATACCTCGGCCTTAGATTTTATGCTTTGTTGATATCTCGTAGCCCCCAAGCTCGGCTTGGTTCTGTTTGGAATATGAAATGGTTTTTGTATTTAATTGATGCCTCGCGTTTCGCACTCTCGTGATTGATTGATGTGAGACGTGTTGCGCTTTCCCAGGAATCCCTGTCCGTTTGATTTCAACGTGATTTACTGCTCTTTTTTGAACGGCTTAGATTTTAAGAGCACCTCAAATGTAACTGTTTATCTTTTGCTAGTATTAATTGTGTTTGTAACCTTTGGATTTTTGGGCATTGCTGGATTTCCTGGGACTTTGTTTTTCTTTTCACAGAATGAGTAAAAAAAGTGAGTGCTAAGTACCTCTTCTTCTTTCTACTTCTTGCTTTCTTTTCTTTCTTTTGGTTTGTTGTTTGATGGAGAAAAGGAGGGTTGGGCTTGATGAGAATGATCCTTGTAACTGGGTTGACGCTAGAGTTAGGGGTTATGTTTCTCAATTTGATGATAAGGAGTCGGTTAAAATGCTGGGTTCGGATGTATGGGTTAGGGAGGTTAGTAACGTTAGAATAGAAATACTGTCGTGCTAAAGTGATGATCGCATTTGTGATCGTCTGCATGATTGGTCTTTCTTTTATATGTATAGTTGTTTGTTTACAGAATTAGGTGTTGGGCTTCCTTTTACCGATTTTGAGTGTGAGGTCTTGTACTGGTTAAATTGTGCTCCAACTCAGCTTCATCCAAATTCTTGGGGATTTGTCAGAGCCTTTGAAGTCTTGCTGGAAGTGTTGGATCACCCTCTTTCTCTTTGTTATTCTTCTCCCTGTTTCAGGCCAATGGGGTTGGCGTGGGTTGTAGATTAACCTAAGTAGTCATCCTCGTTGTGCGATTTTTGGATTGTATAAGTCGTCTTTCAAATATTTCAAGTCCATGTTTGTTAAGGTTAGGAGTGTGTCGGAAGACTTTCCTTTTTACTTGAACGAACACCTCGTAGAGAGGTTTCCCTTGTCATGGTGTCCCGAACCATATCAAGTGTTGGATGTATATGATAGGCTTCTTGACAATGATCTTATAATGGAGTTTCTTTTTGAAACATTGGGTTCAAAAAGACTGTTGTCTATTTCTGAGTTGTTAAAGTGGGATACTGATAGGCAGACTGTCATGGATTATATAGGTAATTCGAGATGCTGAAGCTTGTCATTTTGTTTCCTGTGTTAGTATGATTCTATTTTATTTTTTATGTGCAGCTGAGAAAGCTCCGACCATCACTACTGCTGGTTTAAAATCTTTTTTCAGTCAGCGAAAAAAGAATGAGAAGGAAGGTTCGACCACGAATATTAAAAAAGATGATGGGGATGTCGTGGTACAGGCTGGTCCGAATCCCAAACCAAAGAAAAAAAGGAGTCAAGTGAAAGAAAAACTTACTGATGTTCTCGAGGTTAAAGGGGAGTCTTCGGCCAACTTGCAGATGGTTGAATTTGCTTATGAATCACAAAAGAGACTGCATAGATATGTCGAAGATGAGCATGCTAGGTCCTTATGGGCGAAGCTTTTCCCGTTCACGACTTTGGCTGACGAGCTCTGTCAATTTCCTGAGGATATGAAAATGATTGATGAGGTTGGTCGAGTTGGAGTGAGCCGATTTCTTCAGGTATATATAATTGCTCTTGGATTTTTGTTTATTTCTGATCTGTCTTTTGACAGTATTTCCCTTTCTAGGTGATTGGTGTTCGGATTGTGGCTATCGGCAGGTCACGAGAGCTTTCTTTTTTGAAAGAAAAAAAGAGGTCTTGGACATTGTCGAGCTGTCTGCTACTATGAAAAAGAATGAAAAAGTAATTGCTGAGCTTTCTTCTTCTTTGAAGCAGAAAGAGGTGGACGTTATCGAGACAAGGCGTCTTCAGCTTTCATTTGCCGAGCAGACAGAAACAATGAAGAATGAAAACGAGTAGTTGTCGGCTAAGGTAAAGGAGTTGGAGGCTGAGAACTATGAGGCCTTTGCTCAAGGCTTTGACCGGCTATGTCTCAGGTCAAGTGTTGTTCCCAGAGGCCGACGTATCAAAACTTGATGTGACTAAAGTTGTTGCAAACAATGAGCTGGTAGATGATGAAGCTATGGGGGAAAAAGAGAGCGAGAGCTCGAGTATTGGTGACAAAGCAAAATACATCCGACGTTTTGAATTTTATTCTTAATAATGTTAGAAGACAGTTTTTGATAAGTTTGTTGTTGATTGCTGCCAAGTATGAAGTTCAGTTTTCTGTTGACTAGTGGTTTTTTAGTTTGTATTTTGACTGTTTTTTTGCATGATATGAATAGTAGATAGATAACTTGTATTGGAATGAAATATATTGCGTTTAATTGTATGGAATTTATGGCATCCGGCCTCATTAAAACCCTCTTTGAGTAAAAACCCCTTTTTTAGGAAAAACCTTCAAAGTGGGAAAAAGAGTGCCTTCATCCGCTATGGGATAATGTTTCATGACTGATACAACCTTAAAGAAGAAATATTCTAAGTCCCTGAAATGGGATTACCTTTCAATGATTCTAACTTGTAAGCCCCTATTCCGAGGCCTTTGAAAACTCGGAATGGGCCTTCCCAATTTGCTGCGAGTTTGTCATGGGTTGGAGGTCTTCGTGTGTCTTCTTGAAAAGATCGGGAGATGATCTTTCTGTTGTGCCTTTTTTCTATGAGTTACTTCATTGCACGCTGCTTTATAGCTGCAACGTCTCTTTTCTCTTCTACAAGGTCTAGATCGGCAGTCCTTGTGTGGATGTTGTGATTGTGATCATATAGTTCGGCCCTTAAGGTTGGGGTGCCGATTTCAACAGGAATCATTGCCTTGGCTCTGTAGATCAGTTTGAAGGGGGTTTCACCTGTGGATGATTCAATTGTTGTGTTATAACTCCACAAAATTTTTGGAAAAGGTTGGCCCATTCTCCCTTTGCATCATTGAATTTCTTCTTTATTGCCTGCGGAATAACTCAGTTAGCTACTTCCAATTGACCATTTGTTTGTGGGTGCTCCACCGAACTAAAATGGTGTTTAATATTAAAATTTTGTAAAAATGAAACGAGTTTATGATCAGTGAATTGTCTACCATTGTCGGATATTATCTCCTTTGGTATACCATACCTACAAATGATATTTTTTCATTAGAAAGATCTCACCTTTTCAGTTGTTATTTGTGCCAGTGGCTGTGCTTCTATCCATTTTGAAAAGTAGTCTATTGAAACCAAAAGAAACTTCACCTGTCTTGGCGCTTTTGGGAAGGGACCTAGGGTATCCAGCCCCCACCTGTGGAATGGCCAGCTTACCTCGATTGAGTGTAATTTTTCGGCGGGTGTTGTTGTTATCGTCGCGTGCCTCAGGCAATTGTCGCATGTTCTTAATTTGTTGAGGCAGTCTTTTTTCATTGTCGGCTAATAGTATCCTGTTCGAAGGATTTTGGCGGCTAAAGCTCGGCCACCAATGTGATTTTTGCAAACTTCCTCGTGGGTTTCTGCCATGACTGCTTCGGCTTCTTCTTTGTTGAGACGCTTTAGTAATCGCTGCGAAAATCCTCTTATGTATAGCTTATTTGTAATGATTGTGTAGAAATTTGCTCTACGTCGGAAAAGTTGTGGATTTGTTTCCTCTTTTGGGAAAGTTCCATACTTCCATTGTTGATGAAATCAAGAAAATGGGTCCTCTAGTCCTTTACCTATGTGATGCTTAGCATGCATGTTAACTCAGTGCTAGGTTTTTCTAATATGAGTTGTGACAGTGTTGGTGTGTGTATTTGTTCTTGTGGCAGACAATTTATATAAGATATCCGCCCTAGTATTTTTCTTTCGATGCACATGTATAATATTGAATTTATTGAAATTTGAAATAAGATCCTTAGCTATGAGCCAATATTGCTCTAGCAGAGGATCTTTTACCTGGAAGTCACCCTTAATTTGCTGAACAACCAATAGGGAATCGCAGTAGGCCATTACTTAGGATATCTGGAGACTGAGGGCGAGCTTTAATCCTTCTAGCAGAGCTTCGTACTCTGTCTGGTTGTTGCTTGTTGCGAAACAGAATTGTAGTGATTGTTCTATTATTATTTTGCCACCCTCTTTTAATATCACCCCAGCTCCGCTACCTTCCCGGTTTGATGCGCCATCAACATGTAACGTCCATTCCTCTCCTCCTGTCGTTTTGTCAGTGGCGAACTCAGAGACAAAATCCGCTAATATTTGTGATTTCAGAGTTGGCCTTGTTTGGTATTAAATGTCAAACTCGGAGAGTTCAATAGACCATTTTATCAGGTGTCCAGCCAGCTCGGGCTTTGTTAGTATTTGTCGTAGAGGTTGATCTGTTTCTGACTATTATGGTGTGGCTCTAGAAGTAATGTCTTAGTCTTTTTGCTGTGGTTATCAGCGCTAGAGCTAGTTGCTCTATCTTGGGATATCTTGTTTCAGCTGGTTGTAGTACTCTGGTAACAAAATATAATGGCCTTTGTACCTTCCTGGTCTCTACAACAAGAACGGAACTTATTGCATGATTGGAAACAGATAAATATAAATGATCTTGCCTGTGAAATGGATCGGCTCCAACTATCTGGTATCAACCGAGCTATATCCTCGGAGGCTGAACGTCCAACGCTTGAGTCCGAGCTTTTTCTTCGTGTTGTGGTGTGAAAGCACGAGCAATGAAGAGGAGAGGGAGTGTACCTGCAAAGGCACTCTAAAGCTTAAGTCAGTATATTGTCTTGTTCGAACTTATCCGAGAAATATTTTACCTTTCTTTATATAGTGGGTTCTCGTCGTCCGTTGCGTCCTTTGTCGTAACGTCGGTTTTGGAACGGTCAATAATGTCATTGATTATTGAGCCGTTTTGTACGTCGGTTATGATCTTACCGAGTTATGGCTCATAAAATCCGAGTTGTAACGGGTGATAATGAGTTATAGCTCATATCGATAATGGTTATGAGGCCGAGTTATAGCTCGTATAATGACGACCATATCATAGCCCCCAAACTTAGTCGGAGGAGAGTTTTTTAATGAAGCATGTTGAGCTTTGTGATGAGTTATAACTCGGTTGAGTAGGTTACTGAGTGAGCCCCCAGTTCAACGTACTTCATTAAAAGAAGTTTATTATTTGTGACGTGGGGAGTTGTGTCCCTTTTTTATTGAGGAGAGAGAAATATTAGTGATTGCATTAAAGGTTTGGTGGTTTCCAATGTGCCTTTCGTCGTTTGATGTGACTGAGGCAGTGGTTTTATCATCTGGAATGTTTTTCATTTTTGGAGTTGATTGTATTAATTCTGCTACTTGGAGTCATATCTGGTTATTTTTTTACGCTTGATTTTCTGCATCTTTGTGAAAAATGACTAAGAGATGTATATTTTTGTCTCTCTGTTTCTGATTTCCTTCTTCATTCTTCTCCTCTTTCTGTTTGCATTATATTTTTTGTTGTTTGATGGGGTTTGAAAAGGAGAGAAAGGATAAGATAGACTGGTCCTATGACTGGGTTGGGAAAGATGTGAAGTCTCGAGTTTCTTTGTTCTGTGACGAAGCTGCTATGAAATAAGTGGATGCAGCAAAGGTAGTAAGGGCTGGCTCTGGAGTTCAAGTTGAGTTGTTGCCCTGTAGTGTTGATGATAGGGTTTATCACCGGGGAAGGGGGTTCGAGTTTTTCTACATGCACAGCTGTGTGCTCGAAGAGCTGAGAGTAAGGTTGCCATTCACAGAGTTTGAATGTCAGGTTTTAAAATAGTTAAATTGTGCTCCATCAAAGCTGCATCCGAATGGATGGGCTTTCCTTCGTTCTTTTGAAATTCTGATGGAATTTCTTGAAGAAGTGCCATCTGTTGAGCTGTTCTTTTGTTTATTTCAAGCAAAGGGGGTGTGGAAGGGTGGTTGGATAAATTTCAATAGCACCCCAGGGTTTGGTATATTCAGGTTCTATAAATCTTCTTTTAAGGATTTTAAGGAAATGTATTTCAAGGTTAGAGGCTTAGAAAAAGATTTCTCTTTTTTCATTGATGAAAATCTGGCTGAGAAGTTTCCCTTATTTTGGTACTCGAAACCTCAAAATATACTCGGACCCGAGGTTATATCTCCGAGGAATGTATGTTTGATTGAGTTCCTGGTCAAAAATATTGATCGTAAAGATCTAATTTCGATGTATGAGTTGCTGAAGTGGGAAGAAGATAAAGATGTTGTTTTACAGTATTTGGGTGAGTTTTGGGTTTTCTCTGATGTCTGTATTTTTCCTCTATGAATGTCTAACATCCTGTGTGTTTTGCAGGTGATAAATGACCTGACATTTCAGCTGCATCGTTGAGGTCCCATTTTAAGAATAAAAATTTGGAAAAGGAGGTGTCATCTTCTAACGCTGGAAAAGGGGTTGTGACTGGAGAAGTTACTCAACCTCCTCGGGGTCGGACAAAACTGATTTTGAAAAAGAGGAAGTCGGACGTGGTTGAGGTGTCCGAGGATTCTGGTGAAAAGGAACTAGGAGTCCCTTTAGAAGAAATACAGGCTTTTATGGGTAATCATAAGAAGCTGCATGAAATTTCGGAACACAATGAGTGCTTTTCTGTGTGGGGAAAGGAGTATCCTTATATGGCTGTGGTGGACCAGTACTGCCAATCCTCGGCTGATGTTTCTCTTGCAAATGAGGTTGGGGATATGGCCATCGGATAGTACATGCAGGTACTAGCCGACCTTGTTTATACTGTTGTTGTTTTGGGGAAATGTATAAACTTCTCTTACTATTTTTGTAGGTTGTTGGCCTGCGTCTTGCCAGTCTTGGGCGTAGTCAAGAGTTGAAGAATAGAAAAGTTTCAGTGGAAAAAGGAGAGCTTTCTCTGTTAAAAGAAGAATTGAGTAAGAGCAAAAGTGTTGCTGCCGAGCTACAGGCTCGATTAACTGATACTGAGAAGTTATTGACGGAGACAAAAGAGTGTTATGCTAAAGATGTGGAGGATTTGAAGAAAAAGGAAAGTGATTTGGCGAGCATGGAATCTCGCCTGATTGAGGTCACTGCTCAATTTAAAGATTTTGAGAAAAAGAAAGCTGATGAAATTCTGGACTATTTCGTCGAGGGGTTTGAGAGAGCATGCTTACAGGTGAAGTTTTTGGCACCAGAAGTTGATCTGTTCGAGATGGACCCTGGAAAAGTCATCCGTGATGGCCAGATGATCAAGGATGATGGTGACGCGGAAGATGAGGTTGATAATGTTTAATATGCTGTGTTATTTTGTTATAGAGAATTTCATATGCATTTTGAATATTTTGCTGTTGCATATGTAATAGATAGTAGTTTGTGATGCTTTTGAACTTGGATTTTGTTGGTTGTGGTGCCGGTTTGTTTGCGTTTAATGGTATTGCTTTTTGTTTAAGAGAAAGCTGTACTTGATTGATCGGAAATTAATTTGAGAATATTTTTGTTTTGTCTGATATTACTGTCAAGTATTGGCAGGTTGTAACTAGACGAGTATTGTCGTCCGAGCTATATGGATGATAGAATATAATTCGCATAGTTGTTTGTTAAATAGAATGAGATAATTTTTATTTATCATGTATGGTAAATTGGTGAACCTTTTAATACATAGGTACAGGTAGGCTAGCCTCGTTAAAACCTCTCCAAGCAAAACCCTTTGGGACAAAATCTTGGTAGTAGAAAAAAGAGTACAAACCTGTCCTTGACTTTTAACTATAAAATTTCTTTCGAGATGAAACATTCCAGGTATTAGGTAGGATTTTACCATCTATTGATTCTAGTTTGTACGCTCCATTGCCGAGTACTTCTGCTATTCGGTATGGACCGTCCTAATTTGCGGTGAGCTTCCCATGGGATGGTGGTTTCCAAGCAGTGTCTATCTTGCGAAGTATTAAGTCACCTTTCCCAAATAATCTGCTTTTTACCGTTTTGTTGTATTGGCAAGCTAGTGCGTGCTGTGCCGCACGTTGTCGTAATGTGGCGATGTCTCTTATTTCTTCAATGATATCTAGTTCGGATCTCCGAGCTTCGTCTTGATTGCCGAGCTGGGTTCTGATTGAGCTCTGAGAAATCTCCAGTGGTATCATAGCTTCAGACCCATATACTAGTCTGAACGGTGTTTCTTTTGTTGATGACTGTGGGGTTGTATTGTATCCCCAAAGGACTTCAGGTATTAGCTCGGCCCAGAGGCCTTTGGCGTCATCTAGCTTCTTCTTCGGTGCATGTAAGATGACCTTATTTGCGGCCTCTGCTAGTCCATTCGTTTGAGGGTGTTCAAATGAGGTGAAATGTTGCCTGATTTTAAGGTTCTGCAAAAAAGATTGAAATTTCTGATCTGCGAACTGGCGACCATTGTCAGTTATGATATGGTGAGGTATTCCAAAATGGCAAATGATATTTTTCCAAACGAAAGAAATCATTTGGTGGGATGTAATTCTTGCTAAAGGTTGGGCTTCCACCCATTTTGAGAAATAATCGATTCCTACTATGAGAAATTTTACCTGACCTGGTGTCGTGGGGATCGGACCGAGTATATCTAACCCCCATCGGTTGAAAGGCCAACTGATATCAGAGTGATGCAGCTGCTCGGCAAGAATGTGTACCAGTGGTGCATGTTTCTGGCAATTGTTGCAGGTCCGAATTTTGTGTTGGCTATCTTGCTTTAAAGTCGGCCAGAAGAAACCGGCGCGAAGGACTTTTGATGTTAAGCTCCGAGCACCAGTGTGTGTTTCGCAGATTCCCTCATGTGCCTCAGATAATGCTATATCGGCTTCGGGCTTGTTAAGGCATTTTAGCAATGGGCGAGTGTATCCTCGTCTATACAGGGCTCCATTGAGTAATGTGAAGGAAGATGCTTGTCTTCAGAATTTTTTGGTATTTTTGACCTCTGCTGGTATATGACCTGTTTGTAAATATTGTATGAAGTCGTTCCTCTAATCCTTTTCCTGTGTAACACTTAACACATTTGTTAGAGTAACACTTGGAGATGTAATGGTGAATTGATGTAATGTAGATAAGTCAGATTGTGTGCTGCTGAGCTTAGATAAAATGTCAGTCCTTTGATTTTGTTCTCGTGGTATGTGTTGTATTTCAAATTTGGAGAATTTTGAACTTAATTTTTTCACTAATAGTAGATATTTAGATAGAAGAGGGTCCTTTACCTGAAAAAGGTCATTTACCTACTGTACTATTAGTAAAGAGTCACAATATACCTTTATTGCCAATATGTGGAGATCCAAACAAAGTCGGAGTCCGGCGAGTAGTGCTTCATATTCGGATTGGTTGTTTCTTGCTTTGAAAGCTAAGTGTAAGGAATGTTCCAGTATAAAGCCATCTTCGGCCTCTAGACGGATTCCAGCTCCACAGCCCCCATTATTGGAGGACCCGTCCACGTATAAAGTCCATTGCTTTGTATGGTCCTCTTCTATGGTATTGTAAGCTTGACAATAAAATCGGCCAAGAATTGAGACTTAATTGGTCCTCTTGATTGATGCCTAATATCGAACTCAGACAATTCGATTGCCCACTTTATAAGACTGCCTGCAATTTCTGGTTTGTGTAATACCTGTCTTAAGGGATGATCTGTTCTGATGTAGATTACATGACTTTGGAAATAAGGTCGGAGTCGTCGCGCCGAAAATATTAGAGCTAAGGCAAGCTTTTCTATCCTCGGATAGTTGAGCTCAGCGTGTTGGAGAGTTTACTGAAAAAATATATCGGATGCTGAATTTTGTTCCTTTCTGTAACAAGAGCCAAGCTTATCGCCTAATCAGTAACTGATAAATATAAAAACAAATCCTCCCCTTGGAGGGGTTTTTGCAGAATCGGCGGTTGTGAGAGAGTTGTTTTGATTTTGGTAAAAGTTCTCTCACAGTCGTCGTTCTATTGAAATTTGGTTTTCTTTTTTATCGTTTGAAAAAAAGGAATAGATGTTGAAGCTAGGCATGGAACAAATCTTGAAAGGGCGGCAAGTCTTCCTGTAAGGCGTTGTACTTCTTTGACTGTCGTTGGGCTTGCCATATCCAGAACTGCTCGGCATTTGTCTGGATTTGCCTCAATTCCCCTGCGTGTTAGTAAAAATCCTAGAAACTTACCCCCTTGAACGGCGAATGCGCATTTCTCGGGGTTGAGGCGCATGTTGTAGAGGCGTATTTCGCCGAATATTTCTGCTAAGTCATCAATATGGTTCTTTCCGATCTGTGTCTTAGCGATCATGTCATCAACATATACCTCAATGTTTCTGCCGATCTGTTTGGCGAAGACCTTGTCCATAAGACGTTGATAAGTTGCACCTGCATTCTTTAATCCAAATGGCATAACTTTATAACAGTAGTTACCAAAATCAGTAATAAATGCCGTTTTACTTTGATCGGAGTGGTGCATGAGGATTTGATTATACCCCGAATACGCATCCATAAAACTTAAGGTAGCATAACCTGAGGTGTTATCTACCAAAGAGTCTATCGATGGTAAAGGATAAGAATCCATTGGGCATGCTTTGTTTAAGTCAGTAAAGTCGACGCACATGCGCCACTTACCGTTTTGTTTTCTTACCATTACCACATTGGCCAGCCAGGTAGTAAATCTGATTTCTTTGATGAATTCTGTGTTGATGAGCTTTTGGGTTTCTTCTAAGGACACCCTTTTCTTTTCTTCACCGAGCTTTCTTTTCTTCTGCTGTACTAGTCGGGCGGACGGGTTTATAGCTAGTTTGTGGCTGATGATTTGGGGGTCGATGCCGAGCAGGTCTGAAGGTGTCCATGCAAATAGGTCGGATTGCTCTTGTAGGAAGGTAGTGATGGCCTTTAGTTCTGATAGGCTGATTGACGTACCTACATAAGTAAATTTATTAGGATCATTATTAAAATACACTTTCTGTAAGTCGTCCGATGGTTTTGGGCGTTCAAGAAAGTCAGCTCTTGGATTAAGGTCGGCTAGTGTGTGGCTATTGGTGGTAAGGTCAACATTGTTGACTTGTTTCCTTGAATGGTTTTGGAGTTTCATGCTGATGTTGTAACACTGGCGTGCCTCTTTATGGTCTCCGTGGATTGTTACAACTTGATCGTCTTGCAGAGGAAACTTAACACACAGATGAACTGTACAGACAATTGCACCAAACTTATTTAAAAAAGGTCGGTCAAGTATAAGATTATACGGGATAAAACAATCAACTACTAAATATTGAATGTCATATGTTTTTGAAAGAGGATGCTCACCCAGTGTGGTTTGTAACCACACTGAACCCAATATTAGAACTCGCTCTCCTGAGAATCCGACCAGGTCTCCTCCTGTTGACTAGAGTATGTTGTCACTGAGCTTCATTTTTTGGAATGTAGAGTAGAACAAAACGTCGGCGCTGCTCCCGGGATCTAGGAGTACTTTTCTAACCAACAAATCTCCCAGTTGAAGAGTCATGACCACTTGATCATCTAAGTTTTGTATGCTGGAATCGAAATCGACGTGTGTAAAAGTTACTTGTGGTGGTTGATTTGTCGTTTCAGCCTCCTGTTGTAGTCCATTCACCGAGTATATTGCTCGGAATGATCTTTTTCTGGCCGAATTTGAGGATCATCCACTTGCGTATCCTTCTGAAATACAATTAATTATACCTCGTGGTTTTACGTATTGGTTTGAATGTACCTTCTCTTTTCCTCGGTTTTATTGGTCGGACGAATCGTTGATTGTGGAAGGTGTGTTGCGTTTTTGGATGTGACCCCCAATGTATTTGTCAAGGTGCCCCTGCCTGGCTAGGCGTTCTAGGAGGTCTTTGGCCACCACACAGTCGTCGGTGTTGTGGCCGTGTTTCTGGTGGAAAGCACAATATTTAGACTTGTCCACGTTCTTTGTATCTTGATAGGTACCGGCCTTTCTTGGTGGCTTGATTAGCTTTGAATTTAAGATCTCTTTAATTATGTCTTATCGCTTAGTGTTGAACTGCGTATAGGAATCAAATCGAGGGGTTAGTTTAAAATTTTTCTTAGTGCTTGGGGCCTTATCTTCATCTCGGTAGTTTGTCTTCTCAGATTTCCGAGCTTGTCTGAGTTCTTCGATATCAATTTGGCCTTTTGCTTTCTCGTAAAACTCTGCAAGGGTCTTGGGCTTGGCTACTGCGATAGTCTCCTGGAACTTTTCAGGTCAAAGTTTGCTTTTGATTGCGTGTAAGTGAACCTCGGGGTGGAGGTTAGGTATACTGATGGCGACTTTGGTTAAGCGGGTCATATAGTCCTTTAAGCTTTCATTCGGTCCCTGTTTGATCGTATTCAGATAATCGGAGTCGTGCAGGTAAATCGCGGATCCAGCGAAGTGTTCTTCAAATAGCTTCGCCAACTGCTGAAATCGCGAGATAGAACCTGCAGGCAAAGCACACAACCAATCAAGTGCAGGACCATCTAAATAATTTGGAAAACAGTGACATAAAACAGTATCTGATGCACCATTGACGATCATTATTGATCGGAACTTTTTCAGAAATTTCTTCGGGTCTCCGAGCCCATCATAAGGTGTGAGGGTTAGTGGCAGGGTGAATCTCTTTGGCAGTTCGAAGTTCATCACTTCTTCTGTGAAGGGTCCTACAAGTTCGTCGGACTCTCCCTTTTCATCTTCAGGTTGAACTTCCTCAACTCGGATAGTCTCCGAGACATGAGAGGGCTGGGAATGATGCTCATTATCTTCTGATCGCTGTTGATGAGTGTCGTTATTTTCTATCTGAGCATGGTTCAGTTCAGCGATTTGAGCAGCCATTATTTGATTTTCGTCAGCCATTCGTTGATTGGCTTGCTGTAGCTCGGTTACCATCCGCATAAGTTCGGATAGTGAAAAGAGGTGGTACGTCAGACTTGGGTGTAAGCGAAGGTAACGGGACCAAAAAGAAAGAATCGATTTCCTCGGCCCCACGGTGGGCGCCAATTGATCTTGCCTGCAAAATAGATCGGCTCCAACTATCTGGTATCAACCGAGCTATATCCTCGGAGGCTGAACGTCCAACGCTTGAGTCTGAGCTTTTTCTTCGTGTTGTGGTGTGAAAGCACGAGCAATGAAGAGGAGGGGGGAGTGTACCTGCAAAGGCACTCCAAAGTTTAAGTCAGTATATTGTCTTGTTCGAACTTATCCGAGAAATATTTTACCTTTCTTTATATAGTGGGTTCTCATTGTCCGTTGCATCCTTTGTCGTAACGTCGATTTTGGAACAGTCAATAATGTCATTGATTACTGAGCCGTTTTGTACGTCGGTTATGATCTTACCAAGTTATGGCTCATAAAATCCGAGTTGTAACGGGTGATAATGAGTTATAGCTCATATCGATAACGATTATGAGGCCGAGTTATAGCTCATATAATGACGACCATATCAATAAATATAAAGGTTTACCGATTTCTGGCCTTTGCAATATTGGTGGTGATGCTAGGATGACCTTTAACTCAGAAAAGGATTTCTCACAATCCTCGTTCCATTCAAACCTTTTGTTTTTTTATATTGTTTGGAAGAAGTGATATGATCGGTCAGCCACAGTAGGCAGGAAACGTGATAGGGCAGCAACTCTTCCTGCTAACTGTTGGACCTCATTGACTGTCCTTGGGCTTGTCATATTAAGTATGGCTTAACATTTCTCGGGGTTGGCTTCAATTCCTCTTGAAGTTAGCATAAAGTCGAGGAACTTTCCTCCTTGCACCCCGAAAGCACATTTTTCTGGATTTAGTCGCATGTTATATGCTTAGATTTGGCCGAATATCTCTAGTAGGTCGGTGCAATGTGAATCTTGTGCTGACGTCTTTGCGACCATGTCATCTACATAAACCTCAATGTTCTGACCTATTTGTTGTTGGAAGATTTTGTCCATTAGCCGCTGGTAAGTGGCACCTGCATTCTTTAGGCCAAACACTACAAAAAAAAATCACTTTTAGCGGCCATTTATTTTACTTTTAGCGACAATAAAAATAGCTGTTAATACATTTACCGGCAATTAGACATTAGCCGTCTTATGCTTCGTCGCTAAAAGACTTTAGCGGTAATTATAACATTTGTCGGTAAATACCTTTTTAATGGCCGCAAGAAATATATAACTTATAGCGGCCATTTTCTTGGCAATTTATATGACCACCAAAAGTAATTCTAAGATTGCAATATTATTCACTTTTAGTGGCTATTACTATTGCCACCAAAACTCATTTTACCGGCAATTTATATGGCCACTAAAAATAATTCTAAAATTGTAATGTTCACTTTTAGTTGCCATTATTATTGCACTAAAATCTTAAAACTTTTTTAATTATACCCACTCTTTTAAAAATAAAAACCTATCTTTTTTTAATTTTAAATTATTTTTATTAACAATTATTATTATTGTACATAATATAAATATACTAAAATTAATTATTATAAAATAAAATAAATTTAAAATATTTATACACAAATTTTTCTTAAAAAATAATAAAATATAATACAAATTTAACCAACATAAATATTATATGTCTATATTACATCAATTATTAGTACATAGCTAATGATAAAAAAATAAATGAGTATTTTATATCATGATCATGATAAGTACTAGAAATGCAGATCCTAATGGCATTACAAATACCAACAACAACAATGTCTCTCAATCTTCTTTAAAGCTTCCCTCAGCAACTTTGACCGCAAAATTGCACAGATGCTACATGGCTTCTTTGCAATTAACTCGACAATCTTCTTCACAACAAGATCCTCAAAGGGTAGTAGTGCCCAATAATAATGATAATCATAATAATAATAATAGCACTAATAGTAACTACTCCAAAGTGCAAATTAGTGATAAAGGTGATTTAATTGTCATAATAAAAGAGAACACATGATGAGAAAGAGGTGAAACAAGATTCGGAGCCAAATTGGATTGTCAAAAAAGTTAAGGTTATGGATAAAATTGTCTGCAGTTCAAGCCACTTGAAGAAGATCACATTGACCAAATGATTGAGGAGCTTCTTCATTATGGCTCTATTGAACTTTGTTCTGTTTTTTCACACCAAGATATTTAATTTAGTAATCACTAATCAAGCTATGTTATTTCTATTTATTTTATCTCGTATATTAAATTGATATATTTTTATATCACTGAGTGATATATGAGATTTATATAGTGTAGTAAATGAGTTTTTAGAAAACTTGCTCTGCCCTTTCTAGTAAATGAGTATTTTTACCCAATGCATGAAAGTAATACACATTGGAGACAGAAACAAAAACACAATTTCTATGTAACACTTGACAAGCACACACTAACACAACCAAAACAGAACAACAAAAATGTTAGTATGTTAGCATGTTACCCTGCATATGGTTTGAATTCCCGGAAGGATTTAAAAGTGACTTGACTTGAAAGAAGTTGGCACCATTGAGCAATCCTCCTAAGCTTTTCATGCAGCATTATCTTGCTATTGCCATCCTCAGCCTCTGATGGCAAAAAGCTTGATCTGAAATAAAACATTTTCTTAATTAGTTTTGTTGCAATGCATATTGAGAAAAATTCAACATCTTTTTTTTTTCAGCTCCATTGAACTCAAAGGCAATTAATAGTGCCTAGAGAACTCACTGTCCACACAAAACAAACACAAACTAAATTTTCATTTCACATTTAAGTAGTGAATTACAATAAATATAGTTCTCAAATTAACACAGTTGACAGAGTGAGGGAAAAGGACGCAAAACCTGGCGATGAGACCATACATGATAGTGCTTGGCATCAATAGAAAGTAACTTCTTGGTGAATTGAAGTTCAATGTTTCTAGCATCAGGCCCTAGTTTCTCAGCAACCCATCATCTATAATGCCTACAAACATCTGCCATCAACATCAATTCTTGTAAATTCTTGGAGCAATGTGAGATCCAAAAACTAGTCAAAATAAAATAAGTAATAATTTGGAGATCACAGAAACAGTTTAGCCTACATACGAAGTTCTATGATTAGAAAATCACATAATTGAAAAAGTCTAAGCAAAAATGGAATGCATTTGTAGGTGCAATAAGGTGAAACTAGTCTCATGTTTTTGGAGTTGTTCCGTACCCATTCAATCAAACTCCACTCATTTCGCGGTCTGTGGATATTGAGAGGCTCCCGGCCACTCACAATTTCAAGAAGAACCACACTAAAGCTGAAGACATCACTCTTTGCAAATAATTGCTGGGTTGTGTAGTACCTGCATATTTAAAATATTTGCTACAGACTCTTGCTTGTATGTAATGCAAAAATTGTGCATCACATTCTTATCACATTTTGGGTGAACCACTAGATTAAGTTTAATAACTAGTTCTCCATATTTAAAGAAAAACTCCTAACAACTAGATTACAATAATTTTCACGCCTGATATGACCCGTGATAACACAGAATGCAGCAGAAATAAATATTTTGCTCCCAAAGTTACTAAGAGATCAGTATAATAAATTAAGGCAAAATCCTAGAAGTGCACGTACTCAGGGTCAAGATATCCTGCAGTTCCTTTTACTTCAAGCGAAACAGCACTGTCTCCTTCCTGTGGAGCATATTTTGAAAAACCAAAATCTGCAACCTTAGCACACATGCTGTGATCCAAAAGTATATTACTTGATTTCATATCCCTGTGAATTATAGATTGCTCAAGGAACGAGTGCAAATATGCCAAACCTGTTCAACCAGAAATCTAGTAAATATTCCTGTGGTCCCAACATCTTGTATAGCAAAGCAAGAACACTCCACATTCTTCAGGTCCCATTACTTTATAAGTTTATGACATATGAAAGCAGAAAAAAGAAAAGGATAGTCACCAAAAAAAGAAAAAAGAAAAGGATAGGAACTTACTACACTTGGAGAAGACTTCCAATTGCAATTACATTTATTATGTTAATAACATTTAAGAACTATTTTACCTATCTGCATCTGAAGAACGTTGCTGAAAACAAGCCCAATAACCCCTGTAGCAATTCAAATTAATCGAATTAAACAACTAATTAATTTCTAACCAAGAACAAATTCACCATAAATTCAGAGCTAATCGACTATAAAAAAAGCAAAGATATAACTTCTCAAAAACTATATTTTTTTTCTTTTTTTTTGGTTATAAATACAAACACAAAATTGAAATTGAACTAAAGTATTACCTTGTAACCGGATCTTAAATCCATCTTCATGGATCACAGAGTTCACCAGAAACTAATTCAATACACAATGATGATTGAGGATTGAGGATTTATTAGAACCCTAGAAGAATTCGATTTTGTTCATGCTCATGGAGCACACACACATTTATGCAAGCATCTCGAGTGCAAATGGAAAATTGGAGAGTAGAAGCTGAAACTCACCATATCTGATAGTTTTTGGAGTTATTGGCGGCTATACACTCAATAAATTCCAATTCATCATGCAATTCAACTTTCAGCGACTCCAGCAACAACTGTCGAAAATGCCACACCTGCAAAAATATGAACAAAAATTAAGTTACTCCGTTCCGTAGTAATCAAAATTAGAGATCTCATAATCGGAGAAATTGAAGATAAAAACCTAAATAAAAAACAATCAGAGCGGTTAAAGTGACATTGAGACCGAAATCGAGATCTGAAGATTGTATGAGCGCGCAAGACCGTGAGATTAGCGACAGTGCATGTGGCAAAAGTGAGAATCTGATCAATAACCTCCCCAACCTCCGCGTCGGACTCCCCTGCCACCATTAACGATGGTTTAGAAGATGAAAGTGCTGTAGGGGGAAGATGAAAATACGAAGAATGATCAATTTGAATGAGTGTGAATGATTGAAGGATGATGGACGGTCGTCAGCAATGGTAAGGCCTACGGCAGTGATCGGCGATGGAGAGAAGAGGTTGAGGAGTTTCTCTCGTTTGGTTATTTGGGACAATTTCTGAGCCAACTGAATTAGGATGATGAGACAAAAAAAATATAATAAAAAATTAATGGCAATATTGATAATGGCCACTATTAATTTAGAGAGAATATGATTAAAAGTATAAAAACTAATAATTTAATGGCAATAGTGGTAATTGCCAGTATAATATATATAATAACGGCAATTATATATATAATAACGGCAATTATATAATTACCACAATAACATAGCTTAAACAAGAGAAATAGTGGCTATTATATTATTGTCGCTAAATATTTGTCCCTAAAACTAATTTTTTTTGTAGTGAAAAGGCATTATTCTATAACAAAAATTACCATGTTTCGTTATAAAAGCCGTTTTGCTTTAATCTTCTGGATGCATTAAAATTTGGTTATAACCAGAGTATGCATCCATGAAGCTCAAACTATTGAATCCAGAAGCACTATCAACCAACCAATTGATCAATAGAGGGAAGTTGATAAGCATTTTTAGGGCAGGTTTTGTTAAGGTTCATAAAGTCGACGCACATGCGCCATTTACCTAAACTTTTTCTTACCATTACCACATTGGATAGCTATGTTGTGAATCTGATTTCTTTTATAAAATCGGCCGTGAGTAATTTGTTGGTTTCTTCAAGCGATGCCTTCATCTTCTCTGTTTTGAGATTTCTTTTCTTCTGAGCTATTGGCCGAACTGTTCTGTCAATAGCCAATTTGTGGCATATAACATCAAAGTCTATTCTGGGCATGTCAGTTAGGGTCCATGCGAATAGGTCTGCATTACTCCAGAGTATGGTTATTAGCTTCAATTTTTCTTTGCCTGTTAGGGCCCCTCCCATATAAGTGAATTGGTCCTCAGAATCAGTCAGTCTGACTTTCTCGAGGTCGTCCATCGGCTAAGGTCTTTCCTTGAAATCTTCTCTGGGGAGCTCGGACAAGGAAGGTAGTTTATTTGTGTTGTATACTGCCTGGACCTGTAATGGTGAATTCATTTTTTCCGAGCTTTGCTTCAGGCTTGCATTGTAACTGCCGAGCTTCCTGGTGGTCGGCGTGTACAGTGGCTACTTTGTTCTCCTGCATAGAAAACTTAACACAAATGTAAGGTAGATACTACTGCCCTGAAAGCATTCAGAGCAGGTCTTCCAAGAATGATATTATACGAACTGGAGCAGTCTACTATTAGGGATTGAATATCAACTGTTCTTGACAAAGGGCTCTCTCCTATTATCGTCTTTAGTCAAATGTGCCCCAAAATGTAGACCCTTTCTCCAGAGAACCCAACTAACTCTCTAGAGGAGGGTTGTATGGTTTTTTTACATAATTTTATTTTTTAAAAGTAGAGTAAAATAAGATGTCGGCACTGCTGCTTGGGTCCATTAAGATTTTTCTTACCAATAGTTCTCCAATTTGGATGGAGATTACTATCGAGTCGTCGAGGTTTGGGCTTGTTGAGTTGAGGTCTGACTGGGTGAATGTTATCGCCGGGCTTATTGTGTTTCCCTTTTTTGGATACATCGTACCTTCAATTGCTAGCATTTCTCGGTAACTTCGTTTTCTTGCCGAGATTATTTTGCCGCCCCCTGCGTATTCTCCTATACGCAGTTTATTATACGTCTTGGTGGGTCAAGAGTTGTCCACTTCCCTTTGTCTTTTTCTGTTGATGTTAGGGATGGCAACGGGTCCCCATGGGGGCGGGGACATGCCCTCTGCCCCCAATATCTGCCCCCGTTCCTGCCCCGTCCCTATGACGGATAACGGGGACCCCGTATCCGCCGGGGACCTGGGTCTCCGCGGATATCCGCGGATTTTTGTAAAAATTAGTAAAAATTAAAAAAAATGAAAAAAATTAGAGAAAATCAAAGATAATCTTCAATTATCATTACAAACATAATATCCATAGTCTTTAAAGACTTAAATAGCAATAACAACAAGCATAAACATCTAAACATATCCATAAACAACCAAATATTACATAAACAACCAACCATATTCATAAACAACAAAATAAAGTTCATAACATCATAAAAACAGAATTCCACCATCTCAATCTTCCTTTCATCCTATAATGGTAGTGATGGTAAATTCTGACTTACTTGAATCCTACATTGACATAAAAACAATTTAAAGTTAAAATCATATAATAACTCAATAAGTCAAAAATATAAATTATAAATTATAAATTAAAATTGAGCTCTCCAAACTATTCAAATAACACTACTTAGATATGAACACGATATTAGTTAAAACTGTTTGTTCTAGTGAAACAGATCAAAGAATAAAAGAACCGGAAGCAGGGTAGTAAATTAGAGTCTAAGTCGTTAACCAATTGGGTTATATACTTATATTCTGTTTCTATCCTTCTTCTAAGCTTTATATATGCAAATATTGTTTATCAAATTATTTTGCAATGACTTTTAAAAAGAATGAAACCATTTGGACTTAACATAATAACCGTTTATGCAAAAACAAACATGGCACCGATAAACTATGAGGCATAGTTTTGAACCAAAAATATAAATTACACAACCAGAATCCAGAAATTTATAGTCAGAAAATCATTAACCTAATCAGAAATTCAGAAATTCATTAACCAAATCATAAATTCATTAACCTAATCAGAAATTTAGAAATTCAGTAACCTAATCAGAAATTCAGCAACTCAAAACTCAAAAATTCAGAAATTCAAAACACAAAAATTCATATTAATAGGAATCTCGTTAATTCAGAACACCCAAATTCGTTAACCTAATTTAGAAATCTAAATTCAGAAAAGGGGATGGAAGACCAGCGAAGACCAGGGCTGACTTACCTGAACCTGATGGAAAAAAGGGGAAGGAAGACCAGCGTCCAGCGAAGACCGACAACGCGAACAGGAGAAGATGACGACTACGACCAGGAAAAGACGATAACGTTGCTGAGTCTGCTGCGACCAGGAGATGAAGACGACGTTGCCGGAGCCCGCGACGGTGAGCTTGACTGCCTCGACACCTTCAGTGAGCGACCGAGCCACTCAGGGAGTTTGGGGTGGGAGGCGGCGCTAAGAGACCAGAGGGTGGAAGGCGGCGGGCGACGGTCGGCGGTCAGCGGTCAACGGAAAGGAGGCAGGAAGGGCTAAGGGTTTGAGGAGGAGTGGAGACGAAAGTCTCAGGTCTCAGTTCTTGCTCTCTGTCTCTCTCTGAAGCAAGACGGCTAGGGTTAGGTTATGTTCAAATGAGAGTGGCTCACACATATATATATATATATATATATATATATATATATATATATCAGGGCATTTTTGTCTTTTCATACAAATGGGGATTTAACAGGTCTCCACGGGGCGGGGACCTCTACCCCTGCCCCCGCCCCGTTTATTATACGGGGCCCCGTCCCCCGTCCCGCGGGTAAAAATTACCCCTACCCCCCATACCTGCTCCCCGAAGGGTAAATTCCCGCGGGTACCCGCCTCGCCGGGAATTTTTGCCATGCCTAGTTGACGTTTGTGGACGCTCCTTTCGATTTGAATTGCTCTCTTTGTTCTTTCGTCCTTCAATGTACTTGTCCAGGTGACCTTGTCGAGCTAATATCTCCAACAAGTCCTTTGCTATCACATACTCATCAGTTGTGTGTCCGAACCTCTGGTGGAAAGTGCAGTATTTGTTTTTGTCTAGATATTTCTAGTCCTGATAGCTTCCTGCTCGGGCAGGGGGTTTGATTATTTTGGCGTGCAGGATCTCCTTGATTATGTTCTCCCTCTTGGTGTTGAATCTAGTGTAGGTATCTAACTTTGGGGTGAGTTCGGAAGGTTTCTTCGGTTCTTTATTATTCAGTGATCTAAAGGTAGTGGACCTCTGGGCTTAAATCTGGAATTTCCATGGTCGCCTCTGCGAGTTACGTCATGTAGTCTTTTAAGTCTCATGCTGCCCCTGCTTGATGGTGCTTAGGTAGTCTGGCCCGTGTACATATATTCTTGACGCAGCGAAGTAATCAATGAAGGACCTTGCCAGTTCTTTGAAAGAAGAGATGGATCCTGCAGACAACTTAGAAAACTAGAGTAATGCAGCACCATCTAGATAAGTAGGAAAAGCTTGGTAAAGTATAGGTTCAGATGCACCATTAAAGAACATCATTGATTGAAATTTCTTAATATGGGCATGAGGATCACCGAACCTCATATGGTTCAAGGGCAATGAGCACGCAACATAAAATTTTTTGGCATTTGAAATTTGGTGATCTCATTTGAGAAATGGTTGTTTATGGTCAGCTTTTCTTTTGGCGGGGTCAGCTTTTGGGATTTTGTGTTGTTCTGGGTTGAGCTTTTGGGGTCTCCCTCGCCGTGTTTTTCAGCTTGGCTTTTTTATGACAATTCAACTATCCTTCGAACTTCCGTCTGAAGTTCGGCAATCTGTGCTAAGTGCTCTGCTTGTGTGGGTTGATGGGTCCCGTTATCATCCATCTTCGAGATTTAGCAAATATGGAAAAAAGAAGGGAGTACAAAGCTAAAAAAGAGAATTAAATTTTAGTGGGGTTTTTATTACTCCGGCCCCACGGTGGTTGCCAAATGTTTCATCCTATGAGCAGTCGCCGAACTATGACGATCTCTTCCGAGCAATATGTTACTCGTTCTGAAGAGTTATAGGTCGGCTCAGCTTGAACACCACAGAGGAAATACCTGCAAAAGATACTCTAATGCTCAAGTCAGTAAAAGGCCTTTTTAGAGAATATTATCACTTAGCATAAAACTTTAAATTAGAACCTACCTCCTGCCGAGGTTGCATTTTCGGTTTTATAAATGATTAATTTACCGAATGTGGAGATAAGTCCGGGATTCTTAGTTGGATGGTGAGTGTCGTTCTTGGTGAGTTTGTTTCGCTGACAAGATTTTGACTGTTTAGATTTTTCGTTCGACCTTTTCGTTCTATTCCGAATTCTGGAGATAATTTTGGTGGCTGAGGTATAGAGTACGTATCAGATACAATTATATATTATTTAAAATATTCTTTTGGTTCAAAGTTTAACTAATTGGAAATACGTTAGATCCTTATATATGTATGTATGTGTCGATGATTGTAACGAGTAATATATTAGATTTAAATTTGTAGTTATGATCAAAATAGTTATTATTCCAATGAAAAAAAAAGTAAAAATTTAAGAGATTTTGTATTGAGAATATTCCACAATTCATTGATTAGAAAAAGAAATCATATTTTTTTATCAGAAAAAGTTAAAAATTAAGTACGTAGCTGAAAAATATTAAACCAATTAATATTCTTGACATTTTAAATAAGAAATTAATTTTAATTCATTGTTGGTGTAAAATAATTTTATACGTGTATTTAATTACGTAATGTTACATTGATAAAAGTAGCTACTTTTCACATTAATCGCGTAAATAGTCATATAAAAAAATAGATGTAATTATACGGTATAAAAATTTGTATATCAAAATTAAACTCTTTAGATAAACAAAAAAAAATATTAATGTTCAGCTTTTTAATGCCCTTAGATTAAACCTAGTTAGATAAGTCCAAACATCTTCATTGTTCATTTTTAGTTTTTTTCATCATTTCTACAAACTATAAGAGAGTTGTACAATTTGCAGACTCCCATATACTCTACCTCACTTGCAAGTCCTTGAATCGATTGATGAAATTTTTCTATATATACGTGATACAATTGCGGTGGAGTGCATTTAGCATGAGATCCTTTAGTACTTCTCTTAGTCCCTGCAACAAGTGTATATACATTGATATCCAAAAACTAAAATATGAAAATTTGTTTAACTAATCAATAAATACACAATTATAGTAAGTTATTTTTTGTTGATCACTTATAACATTCCATCCATCAAGTGATGCATTTCCTAAGTCTTCTTCAAGTAAATTCAAGAACTATTTTCATGACTCCTTAGTATTTGAGCATACAGTCACATAGCCAATGACGTAGAAATAGTTATTTGCGTCTTATCCCACGGCAGAAAATAATTGTATTCCAAAGTAGCCTTTTGAAAAGCATCCATTAATGTGTATTAAAGGTCTACAATCACTCTTGAAACTGGGATAATAATGCATTTGTAGAAAATAATATGGCTTATGATCCTCTTGGTTTCAATGATATTTCTCATCTTCCTGATTCTAATGATAGTTAATCACAAATTTCTAATATTCGGAGAAATATAGATAGAGTTTGGAGATATGTTGTTTTATAAATAGTGAACGAAAAGTCACATTACTAATATTTATTTTATTTGCATACTTTTGGAGGAGGCAGAATTAAGAGAATAAAAAAATATTTGACAAAAATAGGCAGAGACATTAAAAAGTGTCAGAAGGTTCCTTATGATGTAGAAAATCAAATGAAAGATTTATTGAAAGAAATTCAAAAAAATAAAACTAATAGAAGAAAACTAAGTATTAGTGAAGACGATGGTGATGAGATTAAGGATGCAACTAATGATGCGATAGCATAAGACGAACAACAAACTCTGAGTCAGCTACTATTTAACAAGCAAGTGGTTAGAAGTGATCCAAAAAAGAAAGCAAAAGTCATTACTCCTCTTGTGTTTGCACCAAGATCAACTCTAAGAGCTCAACCAAGTCTGAAAAGTGTGTCAAAAGAGGCGATACATGAAGTTGATAAGTGATTTGCTATATAGCTTTTGGATTGTATAATTTCTTTCAATGCAGTTATATATCTATTTTTTAAAGATATGTTAGATGGTGTTGTTGGCATTGGGCCTGGTTATAGAGGTCATTCCTATGATAATTAAGTTGAGGGTTCACTTGTTAGCCGATCTCAAAAAAAAAAGTGTCAAATAATTGTTGATAGCTATAAGAGTGCCTGAAGAAAAACTGGATGTACTCTCATTGCTGATGGTTGGACAGAATAAAAACAAAGATCACTGATTAACTTTTTAGTTTATTGATCGAAAAGGTTGTACTTTGTGAAGTCTGTAGATGCTTCAAATGTGGTAGAAAATGCTTCAAGCTTCTATTACTTGTTTTCTGCAGTGATTGAATAGATTAGGTCTGATAATATTGTGTATATAGTGACTGACAATACGGCCAATTATGTTGTAGCTGGTAAGCTTATTAATCAGAAATTTGAGAATATCTATTAGTCACTTTGTGCTGCTCATTGCTTGAATCTTATTTTAAAAGATATTAGCAGTATGGCGAATATTTCTAACATTGGATCACATGCTTTAAGTAAGTGTGTGCATGCGTGCGTGCGTGTGTGTAATCATATGGTGTTCTTGTCCTGTCTTACACAAAGACCTACTTGAATGGAGATTGTTCGTCCAAGTACAACTCGTTTTGCCACTATCTTCATTACATTAAAGAGTGTCTTTGATAGGAGTGGCAATAGGTAGGGTAGGGTAGGGTTTGGATCCAATCCTAACCTTACCCGCGGGTTAAGAATATCCCATCTCTAACCCTACCCATTCTTAATCCGCTGGTATCCGATCCTATCCGCGAGTTACCAAAAAGATACAACATTATTATATAACTTGATGATGATTTAAAATAGAACTGAGTTTTATGTAAAATAAAACGTACTAAATTATCAATTAATGATCTTCTCTTAGTGGCTAAGGATCTTTTGTATTTAGGGAAATGTCTTTGATTCAACATCTACTTGAAACATATTTTTATATAAGTGTATAACATATACATATATAAGGTGCGGGTTGGTCGGATATGGTTGAGACTCAACCCGCACCATAACCGACCCGCATGAGAACCCTACCCGCACCCTATCTTATCCGTTGCGGATCAGGTTAACAACCCTACCCGACCGGGTTGGTGGTACCCGGGAGTAGGGTGCATGTTACTACCCCTAATCTTTGAGCACAAATCGGATTTGCTAGCATTGGTTGTGGATGCACACTTTATTGGTTATAAATTAAAAAGAAGTGCTAATGGTAGAGCTATTAGTGCAATTATCCTGAACAAAAAAAATAGAATAATTGTTTTACTGCATATAAATTTGTAAATTCGTTGATCAAATTGCTGAGGATTGTAGATACTGATGACAAATTATTATTAGAATATGTCTATGAAAGTATGATGAGAATAGAAGATGTAATCAAAAAAATATTCAAAAAAAATAAGACTATATATTAACTTTACATATAGATAATCAACTTAAGATTGGACAAACATTAAAAAAAAAAACCTTCTTGCAATGACTTATTTCTTGAATCTTGCTTTTTTTTATGAATGCTAAAAATAGCAAGAATGTATCTCATTTAATATTTTATTAATTTTAATAACAATTAATAAAAATTAAATAAAATAAATTTTAATTTTTTATTTATTTCTCGAGTATTACCGATAAATTAATCGGTTATTTTATCTGATTAATTGGACTTAGCTGTTTAGACCAGGTTTAAACGGATTTGATTTTGAAAGTAAAAGTCCACTTATTTAAAAAAATTAATAATAATAAACGAGTTGAAACGACGAATTTTGACGCCCAAACTTTTTTTGTTTGGTACATGACGCCCTAAACTTTTTTTGTTTGGTACATGACGCCCTAAACTTTTTTTTTTTTTGGTGAACTGACGCCCTAAACTTTATCAACAATGCAAATGACCAAATCACGCAGCATTGCAAAAGTTTTATGGAAAAAAAAAATCTTAAAGTCTCCTCCTAATGGGAGTAGCCCAAGTCCGAATTCCGGAACAAGTGGGAAGCCCATTCCCTCACATTTATGAATGAGATCTGATCTGATCTGATCCCATAATCACGGAATTCATGCTAACTCAAACACTTGTTTATACACTACATTCAATTCATCGACTCCTTTATTACTCTTGATTCTCTCGCTCAAATAATAATAATTTCTCCAACTTGCATATTCACATTTAAGAAAAACTTTTCAAAAATAACACCTAAATTATTATATGCTATGTTATGATAAATCATGACGCGTATTTATTTATATATAGCAATAATAGTCAAGTTGTTATCCAAATAAACATTAAATATATACGTTTAAATACGTTTTAAGAACGAATAAGAGTTGAGATGATTTTCCTTTTCTGAATGAGAAAGGAACATACATGTACCTCAAAGTGTGTAACCGTGAAAGCAGGGGCAAAGACTTTAATAGTGACACGAGAATTGAAGCTGAGTTTTTGTGTTTCAGTTTCAGAGTGCATTTCACAAACTATATTCTGATCTATCTTCACTACTCATGTGTTGTTGTTGCTGCTGCTGCTCTTGGAGTTTCGTGCTACCTTATTTGGGAATCTTCCAAACTATTTTTCAGGTAAAGATTTTTGAAATTAAGAATTTTATATATTAAAAGATGTCTCAACTGTTCCACAAGATTTATACAATTTGCACTTTTATCATCATAGTCCCTTCCAACGTTAACACATGTATTGTCATTGTAGTGGGTTTTGTCTTCATTAATAAACGGAAGAAAAAATATGAAACAAAAAGTCAAAAGCTAGTTATCTGGTTTTTGGTGATCTTGATTTATATGTCTCAAATTATTGAATTTGATGAGAGCCAACTGAATTTACATATGAAATCCTTCCGTTTTGCTGATAAATTTTGTGCCACTGTGATAATGAGATCTATTTGAGCAAAAATTTTTATTTCTTCAACACATCAAAAACACAATGTATTTTTGTCATGAAAGAGTCTCTGAGAATAAAAAGAAATACATAGGACAAAGATCAATCGGATTTTTTGCATCGTTTTTATGAAAAATATATTGAGAAGTATATTTGACTAAGGGTATTATTGTCTATTTATTTTATTTTATTTTTTCAAATTTCATATATTTAAGAATATGCTTAAAATTTTTTGAAGAGATATTTCTGCACAAGCTTTTAAAAGTACAAACTTCTCATTTTATATTTGGTAAATAAAAAAAAAATAATATGTACTTGTACTTGTAACTTTAAAAAATAAGAATATTTTTTAAAGCACCTAAAATAGAATTTTTTACTTATGCTTATTAAAATTAAAATGTCTAATATAACCTCGTATATTAATTAATATTTAAATTTAATTCTTATATTAATGTTTATTAATATATTTTTAAATTTTAAAAATTATTTTATCAAATATATTTGTTATTTTTGTACTTATTGAAAACTAATTTTAATTTAATTTATCAAACCTAAATACTATCATTTTTAAAAAATTATTTTTTAAAAATTAACTTTTATAAGTTATTTTTAAAAAATAAAACTTTTACTAAACTAAACCTAAGTCTAGGATACTAATTATTTTAAAGAATATGAATTAAATGATATATATTTATTAATACATAAATACACTCTAAGTAATTTAATTTTATTTTTTAATGCATATATAGTATTTTTTTAAATTTATCTCTTTTATGTTTTCATTATATTACTTTAAAATAGGGAGTGAATACAATTTCTTTCAAACATTTTTGTATTTTTGGTATGGGGTTACTATAGTCATCTACTGAAAAAAATAGAATGAACGTTCATTGGTGAGAAAATACTTAAAGCGTAGGTTGACAAAATTTTCATCTTTCAAAAATAATTTATAAAAATTAATTTTTTAAAAGTAATTTTTTAAAAATTATAACATATTTTTGATAAACTAATTTTTAAAATTTAAAAATATTATAATAGATATAGATATAAGAATTAAATTTAAAAATAAATTAATATATAATATTATATTAAAATTTTTAATTTCAATAAGTACAAGTTATGTTTAAAAAGCTATACAATAAGATTTGGTTTGGTAAAATTTTTTAAAGAGGTGTTTATACTTTTTAAAACCACAAGCTCCTCGTTTTGTTTTTAGTAAATAAAAAAGTTTATGTACTAGTGTTTATGCCTTTTAAAAGTTTTGGGTACTTTTAAAAGTACCTAAGAGGTGCTTTTTGAAATTTGATTGTACATATCAATATTAAAAAGTATAATATAGCTGTGTACATTAATTAATATCCAAATTTAATTCTTATATTAATGTCTATAAACAAATATTTCAACTTTTAAAAAGTAAAAGTTTTACCAAACTAAATTTAAAACTTGGTTTGACAAAGCTTTTAATTTTCAAAAATAACTTATAAAAACTAGTTTTTAAAATATAATTTTTAAAAATTGTATTGTCTGTATTTGATAAATTAAATTAAAAATAACTTTTAATAAGTATATGCAACAACAATTATATTTAGTAAAATAACTTTTAAAATTTAAATTTTTTTAATAGATATTAATATAAGAATTAAATTTAGATATTAGTTAATGTACGAGGTTAATTAGATTTTTTAATTTTGATAATTACAAGTGTCTTGCACCTCTTCAAAAAACTTTATCAAATTATGTCTAAATGTTTTTAAAAGTATTTTTATTTTTCAAAATCTGCAAATACAAGTACATAATTTTTTTAGTTTACCAAATATAAAATAAAAAGTTTGTATTTTTTAAAAGAGTTTAATTTAATACATTAACAGTATAAAATATTTTACACACTTATGCATTTACAATTGTTCTCTTAAATAACCATTCACGCTATCAATATATAAAGTAATTATTTTTTTTAATATAATATTATATAATTAAATGTATGTGTAAAACAATTTTACACTAACAATGCATCAAAATTCAAAATTAAATTCTTTTTAAGAAGATAAACATTTCTTTAAAAACGTTTACCAAATCAAATCTTAGAAGTTGAGTATTTTTAAGTCGATCAATCCCAATAAGCAGAAACTTAATGTCACATTAATCGTACCAAAATTGCTTCCTATATATATAAATCCACAAAACAGTGGTGGCCACTAATTTGACTGTAATTAGCAAATTATGATTGGATTTTTTTAATCCTTTACTATTATTCAATAAAAAATATTAAATAACTATTTAAATTTATTATTTTTATTATTATTTAATTATTAATTCAATTGTTTTAATAAAAAAATTTTTAGTCTAATAATTTAATAATATACTTTTAAATATTAATAAAATTCTTATTCAATTTAAACGGCTTTCTATTTTCGAGCCATGCATGTGAAACTCAAGCAAGAAAATGTTGCTTCTTTGTTGGATTTTTCGGTTGGAGACTTCATACTATGATTCTCTGAATTTCGTTTTTCATATGTGATCAGTAATCATACAATCCCAAAAAGACCAAAACAAAAAGTGTAACAGAGGAGATTATAGGATGATATATCACATTTAACTTCGTTTTTAATATTTTGGATGTCTTTTATTTTTCGAATTTTATAATAGGATAAATAATATTTATTTATAACCTCTTAAAATATAATATTTATATAACACACTTGAAAGTTTATGTAGTTTGTTTATAGTAATACTAGTATATAGCTTATTCACATAGTTTACAAATAAAAAAAATTAAGTACGGTTTTAGTTTTTAAGGTATAAGTTAAAAATATTTTTGTTTTAATTTTTTGTTTACATACAAAATTGTTTATAAAGTTTAACTTAATTTTAAAATTGTCTTTCAAACCAAAATACCTTAAGGATCAAAATTATAGAAAGGTGGTGACAGAAGTATAAACAAAAGTAGAAATGGATCATAAACAACTTTTTTTTGTCTTTCTTTTTTTTCTCTTATTTTTCTCTTATTTTTTTAATTTTTTATTTTATAATTATTTTTGTTATGGATTATTTTGTCCAAAATTGTACGAATTTAAAATTTGGTTTTAAACTTTAGAAACGATTTTGTATGAAAAAAAAAGTTGAAGGCGAAATTTTTTTTCTCAAAAACACAATACTAAAAGTATAATATAGTGTTAAAATGGTCAATTTTAATAATTATACATCCAAAGTGAGGTTTAATTTATTTTTTCTTATTAACTTAGCCAAAGTAGGAAAATTTTTTCTAGATTAAAAGTTTCAAAACATAAATTATGTTTGTTCTAATTGAATTTTCATAAAATCAACTTTGTAATACGAAGTAGGTGAACCGTGAACCATGGTCCTATATACCAGCTACCTCTTTAATAATCCAAGCATGAGTTATACTTCTGACTTTTCCATATTCTTCATTTCTTTTCACTACTACTTCATTTTAAAATATTATTAGTCAACAGACTTGTCTTGACAAGGTGACAAACGATATTTATTTTCAAATTCTTTCATTTTCATATGGGCATATTTCCTTAATATGTTTACTTATTATGTGTGGTTAACATCACTCTCGCTGACTCCCATAAATTAAAATACATCGGAAATAGGGATAGGATTTACCATCCCTCCCCAATTATTAATAACTATTTATGGAGCAAAGGTACAAAAATAGAAGACTTTGACAAACTAGTGTTTACTTTTGTGGTTCTCAAATACGACTTTTCAACTACAACTTTCTAACTTCCTATTTATTTATTTAATTTTCTGTCCAAAAAATGCAACAGTAATTATAGCAAATTTCCCGCCACTAAAAGTACCTCAAGCCATTCCTATCCAAAACGTTCTATAAGAAGTAATAAAAGAAAGGGTTAATTTAATTAAGTTCCCTAATTATAGTAGATACTTACATTGATCCTCAAAAAGTTTAAAATTGAATAATTCATTCTGAAACAAATTATTATTATCTAAATATTCATTAAAAATAAGAGATATTGATTTCTTGATAGTTTTAATTAATTTATAATAAAATTTTTAGCGATTTATCTTTAATGTACAATTAAAAATTTGATTAAAAAGTGAGAGAAGGATCAATCTATCTAATACTAGTAATTTTTGAGGATTTTTATAAAATAAAAATTATTAAAAAAATTAAATTATTCAATCTAAAAACTAAAATTTGATATTGACCAATTTAAATATTTATTCTACAAATTATATATGGTCTGTTTATAGTTTGTTTGGTCACATTTTTTTTTTCTGTTGAAGCGGGAGAGGGAAAACTAAAGCAGAAGAAACTAAGGCTTGACTTCTAATTGCTAAAAAGAACCAAAAGAAAAAGAGATACATGGGTTCTGAGAAGGAAGTAAGTGGTGACGGTTTGGCATCTGCACCAATAACAACAACAACAAGAGGTTCAAAGCAAAAGAACCTTGATGATTGGCTTCCCATAACTGCTTCAAGAAATGCGAAATGGTGGTATTCTGCTTTTCACAATCTTACCGCCATGGTTGGAGCTGGAATTCTTAGCCTTCCTTATGCCATGTCACATATGGGTTGGTGCGTAATAGTAGTTGTGTTTCTTCTTCAAGTTCTAATTATGCTACTTATCTTCACAATTTATTATTATATATATATGATATGTTTTCTTATCACTAAAATGGATTAATTACTGTGGTTGACATAATATGGATGACTAGTAGATGATTGTTTATTCAGATTTTTTATTTTTATTTTTTAATATTTTTGTTTTTACAATTTATAAAAAAATAAAAAATCACTCCGGCCTCTGAATATTTAGCTTCCTGTTTTCCAACATGACGATCCATATGCATTGAATTGAAGAAGATAAAGATAAGAATATTGTAAAATGGCTTTGTTTAATTTATTTGAATACTAAAAGGTTTTCTCCAATTATATAAAATATTTCTAAACATGATATGTTATATATATATATATATCTATAATGTTGTTGTTATGTTATTCGTTTGAAATGAAATTGATCGAGATTTGTCTTTAAATATAAAAAAAAAAAAAAAAACACAGGGGTGCTGGTGTTACAGTGATGATCCTGTCATGGATAATCACGTTATACACGCTATGGCAAATGGTTGAGATGCACGAAATGGTACCTGGGGGAAAGAGAAATGACAGGTATCATCAATTGGGACAAGAAGCTTTCGGAGAAAAACTTGGTCTGTGGATTGTGGTTCCTCAACAACTGCTTGTTGAAGTTGGTACATGTATTGTATACATGGTTACCGGAGGCAAGTCTTTGAAAAAGGTTCATGAAACCTTTTGTCCCGATTGCAAACAAATCAGAACCACTTATTGGATCATGGTGTTTGCTTCTGTAAACTTTGTGCTTGCACAAATTCCTAACTTTAACTCTATTTCCGCTATCTCTGCTGGTGCAGCCGTTATGTCTCTCAGGTAAGCATGAATTTCGCCACAACATATAAAATATGTTATAAGAATTTCACTTAATGTTGTTTTTGGAGCAGTTACTCAACAATTGCTTGGGCTGCGTCTATCAAGAAAGGGATTTCAAAAGACATAGACTATACTGTAAAAATGAAAAGCACGAGCGATGGTGTGTTCAATTTCTTCTCTGCTTTGGGAGATGTGGCTTTTGCATACGCAGGCCACAATGTGGTCCTTGAAATCCAAGCGACAATGCCTTCAACTGCGGAGAAACCTTCTAAGATACCAATGTGGAGAGGATGTGTTTTGGCATACATTGGAGTTGCATTATGCTACTTCCCTGTTGCCTTTATTGGCTACTACATGTTTGGAAATTCTGTGGATGATAACATCCTCATCACACTCCAACGCCCTGCTTGGCTTATTGGCATTGCTAATTTGTTTGTTGTCATCCATGTTGTTGGAGGCTACCAGGTCACTTTTCACTTTCAACTTTTAGGGTCACACCTACTCCTTTTATTACTTCATTTTTATAACTAATTTTTGTAAAACAGGTATTTGCAATGCCAGTGTTTGATATGATTGAAACCTTCTTGGTTACACGGTTGAATTTCTCACCTTCTACTACCCTGCGATTCACAACTCGCTTTCTATATGTTGGTATGTTCTTCATTTATCACTTGATTTGGAATGGCTTCTAACCACAAAACTCCAACTTTTCTAATTCTATATATACTGTGCAGGAATTACAATGTTCATAGGAATTTGTGTCCCATTTTTTGGGTCTCTTCTTGGATTTCTTGGTGGATTCGCATTTGCTCCCACCTCTTACTATGTAAGTAGGATATGTTATTATTATTTGATATTTTAAATAAAAATATTAAATGCATATAAAAAATTAATCAATAAATTATTTTTTATTTATTAAATATATGTATTATTTAATTTGTTTTTAATTTATATTTATTCTTTTAATATATATTTTGTACGAATAACTAATTTTTTTTGTATATATGTAATATGGTTGTATTTTTAAAAGAATTTGTGAAATATAATTTTGGAGAGAGATAAAAAAAGGAATTTTAAAAAAATAAAATTTTTTTCTTCATTTCTTAACAGTCTAATCTACAAAAACACTGATGGAGAATGTGAAAAAATATGAATAATAAATAATAATAAATATTTATATTTTATCCAACCTACTATGCATATACATGTTTAGCTATTATTGGTCTTATTTAATTTTATGGCTACTTGCAGCTTCCATGCATCATATGGCTTAAGCTCAAGAAACCTAAAAAATATGGCTTGTCATGGACGATTAATTGGGTAAATTTATTTGTATTTAACTATTAATAAGTTCATCTTCAATTTGGAAAATTATTCGTAAAGACATTAGCTAATTTTGTTCTTTTATCATTGAATTTCAGATATGCATTATTATTGGAATATTGATAATGACACTATCTCCTATTGGTGCAATGAGGAATATCATTCTATCAGCTAAGGATTACAAATTTTTCTCATGAGCTTTAAGGAATCATTATTCTGTTATTGGGTTCAAAGTTGGTTGATGGGAGAACGCAAAAAAGAAAAAGAATTAAATTAAGCACTTTTGAGGCACTTGATATATATATATATATATATATATATATATATATATATATATATATATATATATATATATATATATATATATATATATATATATACAAGACATTGCATTGTTTTGCCTAGCCTTGTAAAAAGATGTCTTTATAAATTTAAGGTCTAGCTTTAATTTAGTAGGATTTTATTTTGCCTTATAATCAAGTGCACATATATTACAAAGAGTTTATTAGACAGTCAAGTGCTTTAATGAATTTATTAATATTGGTGTACGCAAATATTTATTTCTTCTAAAATTTGGAAGAAAAAGAGAATGTGATAAATCAATTCTTCTTGAACATTTATGAATTTAGTGTGTACTTTGTTTAAATAAAAAATCAACTACCCAGTCTGAATCTCTCGAGTAGAGAGATGTTTAAATTAGGGTTATTTTGTGTGGCTTGTGACAGATGAAGCTTTTGGTGAGTATGTTAAGCACTCTTTGGTTTCGATGCAACAAATTTATTTTTGAACCAACCGCATCGCTGCGTGAAGATTGCTTTCTTTCTTGCTAAGAATTACCATCTAGCCCAAGAGGAAGTGAAGAGATGGAGAAGAAAGGTAGGATCATTGTATGTAGTAAAGTATATTAGCGTTAACATTTGGAAGGCTTTGTTCAAAGTTCTTTAAACCAGATTTTGAGATAACGATTTTGTTAAAAATCTTTTCGAAACATTGATAGAATTTAAATAACTTTGAAAACAGTTTTTGGGCTTTTTTATTTAAATAAATATATAAAAATTATTAATTTCTAAAATAGATGAAATTATTGATGAAGATGCAAGTCAGGACCAAGTCAAAAGCATCATACAAAGTGGGTGTGGGTACCCAACTTAACTTCGTAGCATGTGAATTGGAGGAGTTGCAGGTAGAGGATTCATGGCACATGCAAAATGGCCACGTCAGCTCCGTCACCCCATGACATGAAGTGTAATACATACGAAATATATAGGTTGATAAGGATTTTAGACCGATTTGATAAGTTTAAAAGTAAATTACATTTGAAGAGTGTGAGAGTATTTATTTATAATAGAGTTGATAATTATTTTTGTTGGAATAATTTCATCTTTATTGATGGATAATTGTTCTTTTTATTTTGGGATTCTGTTGAGATTTATCATAAAAATGATACAAAAGTTTTCTGGAGACAATTACTTGCTTAGACAAGTAAAATTGGACTCCTTCAGGGTGATCTCTTTAAAAAAGTAAGAGTTAAAAATCTCTTTTTTTTAAATGAGCCTTTTATTCTTATTAAGTCTGACTTTACTTATTGAGTCAAAGTATCAACAGTTATCTAAAATTAACATCAACATTGTGATAGTGTATCACAGAAAAAGGTTCTTTACAATACACGAAAAAAGCATAGCAAATCAGCAATTTATCACTAATGTTGTTAGGAAATAAAATACCTTTTGGTCCTGAATATTTTTTGTTTAGATAAGTAAGGCTTCTCGTCAGATTAGACCAACAAAAAGGATGAAGCAAGTTTGTGCCCAAAATTTGGACTTGATTAATTTCAAAAAATTAAGTCAAGTAGCCAACAATAACCCAAGCCCATTACATCTCTCGGCTTCAGTCTTAAATCTTCAGTGTTCCATGTCCAAAAAAGGGAAATTTTCAGTGTTCGGATATTATATATAAACTCAACTGGCAAATTTCCCGCCAATTTGTTTCGGCACTTCGTCAAATCAGAGAAAGAAACCAAACCCTAGACTCTAGAGAGAGAGAGAGAGAGAGAGAGAGAGAGAGAAGCCATGGAAGAGGAAATCAAGTCAGAATTCAGAAAAGCCGGGTTCAACCTTGAGGAAGAAGAAGAAATACTGAACATGTGTAAGTAGTTCTTCTTTGTCGTTTGTTCCAATTCCTTTCTCTCGATTATTGAAGAGTAGGAAAAAACAAAAACGAAGAAGAAGAAGAAGAAGAAGAAAGAAAAAGCGTTGAATGTGTTAATGTGTGTAGCATATGCTTGCAGGTATGACTTTCTGCATCAACTACAGCCTCAGCCCTGCAGATCTCGTCTCAAACTGGGAGGTTTATTACCTCAACAGGTTTTTGCGCTCTCTCTCTACTCTGACACTCTACTTTTATATTTGAAGCTAAAGCTGTGTGTTTGGGAATTAGATTAATTTTAGGATGATCTTTCAATACATATATAATTTTTTAATTTTAATTGTCAAAACTTGTTTCAATTTTTGAATTATTCTCTGCACTTTTTTGAATTTCTGAGTTTATGAAGGATACACTCTGCTGCGTTGCTAATGGTTCCAGAGAAAAAAAAAAAGTGCATTGTTTTATAAAATATCTGAAATGAAAATTGTGGCAATTCTACTTTATGGCCTAATTCTTCTCTTTCTCTCTATCTCTCTCAATCCGACAGACAACTGAATGAGCCAACAGTGCAAAATGCTGAAATGGATGGCTTTTTGATGCACCTGCAGACTAACAAGAAAGAAGAAGTTATAAAGGAGGAATCTAATTTGCATAGTTACTCTATCAGAGATGTAGAAATGTAAGTACATCTTACTAAATTTACAATAAATCCGTGTGTGGTTTTCTTATGTGTTTTGCTTAATGATTGACTTGCTTTAACCGTAAAAATTTATGCGGGGTGAGGAGAGGGTGGGATTTCAGTTTTATTTATTTAAGAAAAGGGGGGGGGGGGGGTAAGAGCTTATTGTTTTATTTAAACCCAACCTTGTGCATAATTTAAATTTTAAGTGCAAGTATTGTGGCTGCTGCATTCTTACAACATCTGTTATTGGTCAGGTCCCTTCCCTTTATGTATTCATTAGAATTGTGTTTGGTCTTGTCTGCCGCTTACACTGATTCTTGTTTGTTTTTATTTATCGTTATCTCCTGTTGGGTTGTGTAATAGCCTAATAGGTTATAAAGTGGACAAAACTGTTTGAATTGTATTTCAGAATTTCCGCTAAGCTACAGATATTTTCATAACAATCCTTCTTTGTAGGGTCTTAAATAATGATGATGATGCTAAGTTTAGTACTCCTGGGACTCCAACAAATAATGATGAACATCTTCGTTCACCTGCACACGAAGCAATGTCTCTAACAAATGGGAATATTTTATCTTCTGGAAAACCAACTGAGCTGGTGACACCCTTTTCAAAGCGAACTGATAGGTTTGCTGTGAAATTTAGCATCAACACAGTGCCTGATATAGAGAATGAAATACAAGTGCCGAATCATGAGATCGATGAGGACGATGTTATTAGGAAAGTTATGCCTTGTAAAAGGTGTTCATTGGTGGTTCATAGCTCAGGGCCTAAACCTGGTTGCAGATTCATGCATGATAGGACAGAGGATAGGGTATGATATATGGTCTATCTCTTAGATATTTGGCCTTGTTCATTGGTTTATTGAACTCTGATTTTGGTTGTTTAGATGAATGCAATAGAAAATCGAATTCGCAAACATACAAGGGCCCTTGTTGCTTCTGGGCTTTATGGAGAACCAACAGACCCTACAATTGCTTCACAGGTAAATTTAATGCATCTACCTACTTTACTGATGCATTTGCAGAATATTTCAAGACAAATTGTTCATTGTAGTAGGCCTTTACAATCATTCGGAAGCTGTTACTTAATTGTATGATTGTCTGTTGGCTAATGAGATTATTTGCTATCTTGTTTACTTAACCTCTGTATCTACATTAAATCCTCCTTGCATGGGTCTGATAGTTTAAACTAATATACTTTATCAGAGAAGCATTTTTGCTGTCGGTATGGTTTGCTGTGATGCAGAAGGCCGTCTAAATGACAAGTCTGTCATGCTGCAGGGCAGGTAAATTGGCACTATATATCTCCATATAGATAGTATTTATACAAGTATATTGTAACCTTGATATATCTATATACTAGTTGTTGGATCTGTTAACGAACAAAATGGAGAAACGAAAGTCAGTCAACTGATCAATTCAGCTTGACCAAGAGTTTATGTTCACTACCTTTTAGCTCTACAAACTTATCTACCATCATATATGGTCTATTTTCTGATATGTTGACAGTGTTGAACATTCTGGAGGAGAATGTGTTCGTCTGGACTTGCAATGCTTAAGCCATTTTTCAATTTTCCCTGGTCAGGTGAGTAATGGCATGGCAGGTTAAATTCAGGCTTTGAAAGTAAAAAATTGTGCTGGAATTATGGGTTATGAAACAAGGATCTCATCTTTTGATAGGTTGTTGGTATTGAAGGGCATAATCCTAGTGGGCATTGCTTAGTTGCATCTAAATTGGTAGATTCTATACCACCTACCTCTGGTGCTGATGATAAGGATTTGAATCCAGCAAAGAAGCTAGCTATTGATAAAAGTCAACCAATTGATATTACTTCTAAAAAGACAGAGTTGTCCATGGTATTTACTCTACTCGTTTCTTAGTCATTGAGCTCTGTTATAAAATTATATTATGCACTAGGTTCCATTTTTAGTATTTTGGTAAAATTTTACAGATTTTTAGTTTTTTTTTTACTATAGTTTATTTTTTAACAATGACAAATTACTAACATCTTAATTAGCCAATCCAAAGTATGGTTATAAGGCAGTCATGTGAAGCAAAACCTTGTAGCTGTTTATTTAATTGCATTTTGACGCATATTATAGATTTTAAAAGATCTCATGTTCTTTTTAAAAATAATTGTGATAATATGAAGAATATTTCTGTTAATAATTTGTATTATACACATGCTCTTGGTGCTTAACAGATTATTGCAGCAGGCCCTTTTACAACAACAGACAATTTATTTTTTGAGCCCCTTGTAGAATTGTTAGCATATGCAAAGCGAAGACAGCCACAGTTACTTATATTGGTAATACCACCTATGCATAATCTGTATCTTTTTAGTTTAGGTCCTAGATAATATGCAAACCTTGATTATTCGATCCTGCCTACTGGACTATCTCAGTTGGGACCATTTGTTGATTCTGAACACTCCAACATTAAGAAAGGAACTGTTGACAGAACCTTTGATGAAATATTTCATAACGACATCCTGAGCAAGGTAATAATTCTTAACAGTAGACATTGTTTTTGGGAATTTTTATTTAGTTCTTTTCTAACCCCCTTGTATCACTTTTGGTATCCAGTTACAAGATTATGTAGAATGTATGGGTTCTGCTGCGCGTGTTCTTCTTGTTCCATCTATACGAGATGCGAACCATGATTTTGTTTTCCCTCAGGTACAGATAGAATTGAATCAACTAAGATATGATGATTTTTGTTCAAGATGCTAGTATATTTGTTTCCTTCAATCCCAAATCCAAATATTGATATTAACTATTTCTTTATGCAGCCTGAACTGGATATCAATCTTCCTGATCTCAAATCTCAGGTAAAATTATGTCGAAGCATTTGACAAAATAATCTTGGAACTGTTGCATGTACTTACAAAAATATCATTCACTATTAACATTGATGCTTACGTAATTATTCTGTTCTATTATGCAGATAATCAGTCTCACTAATCCTGGAATTTTTGAGGCAAACGAGGTATTGCATTGGTGATCTCATCTTGGTAATTTATTGTGTTCCACTTCCCATGTTATACCTCTGGGATTTAAAAATAAAAATTGACTGACACAAGATGCATATTTTGCAAATACATCTGCTGTACCACATAGTATGCTTTACTAAATTTCTTTTAGGTTTTATTATCCACTTACTGATTCTCTTGGCCAAATAGTGGAAGAAAAAATGTTACAAGGTTTAGTTAATTGCTGTGTCTAGAGAGGAGCATGTAAGAGTTACCATTTGTTAATGCTTTTCAGGTCAAAGTTGGTTGCTGCAGTGTAGATATTCTCAAGCAGATCAGTGGGGAAGAGATATCACGAACTGCACCAGATGGACAACCTACTGATCGCTTGAGTAGGCTTGCAAACCATATTCTTAGCCAGCAAAGGTGAGGTCTGATCTCCTGTGATTTTTTGCTCAGAAATCATCACAAACAGTTGACACCCTTTGATTTTTGGATTAGCTTTTATCCACTTTATCCGCCGGCAGAAGGTGTTCCTTTGGATTTTTCTCTTGCACCAGAAGCCCTTCACCTCCCGTTGGTTCCAGATCTTCTTATCTTACCTTCGGATATCAAGTACTTTGTCAAGGTACACATGTTCTTTACCTTGTGCTTGTTACTTTTTCTCAATCCTTGATGGTGATTGAATTTTTGAGAATTAGGTGGTGGATACTAATTTCTGATGAAATAGAGTTTATTCATTACTGCATAGGTGCTTAATGTGGGAAGTGAAGAGACAAACTGCAAGAAATGCATTGCTGTGAATCCAGGAAGACTAGCAAAGGGAGAAGGAGGGGGTACTTTTGTAGAGCTTGATTATCGTGGTGGTTCCGACAAAATTAATGCATCAGTTATTGGCATATGAATAGTTTCGGAGCATCTGTAGTCAGGAGGTGCGCATTCGTAACAGCCCTTGAACTGTCGTTCATGCTCTGGAAAATTGCTTTCAGTGATGCATCTTAGCCTGTGTTTTGGAGTAACATGTGAAATTTATAGATATTGTTTTTGTTTTTTGGCTAGGACTTAAATATTTAGAAAAAGTTAGAATGCAGAATATGTAATCCGAGTCTCATGCATGTTTAGCCCATGAAAGAGTGTAAAAGTGATTTTAAAAAAAGGATGGGGGAGATTACTTCGGATCTGTAATTCTCATCCTCAGCCAGCCTCTTCTTCCCGTTCTCTCAACTCACACAGGCCCTCATGTTTCTCGAGTAAAAATTAGAACCCACTCTGAAACATTGTTAATATGTAGCATTGCTGTTGTGATTAACAATATACATTAGTTTAATTTTCTACAGGTATCCTGTATCCACTAGTAGAAGCAATCTTATTTTTGGCTCAGTCAGAATTTGAATTGATTCAAATGGTGACTCACTTCATCACGGGGAAGTGTTCCTTTATGTATCATGAGTTGTACATAATTTTGCTGTGCATTGTTATATTGAAAGTAACTCAGAATTTGTGACGTTATTGGTATTCATTGTTTTATATAAAACAATTTTATTATACTACGTGCCTTCCTCTGTAAGTATACTCTTGGAAATCAGGAAATGACATAGTAATGTATGTGCCTTTAAGCTTCACAGGAGCACTTGTGCAGTTGTAAATTAAGTTATGAAGAGAACAGCATATGCCAAATAGTTGCCTAGCTATAGCCACGAAACATCTTGTTTTATTTATCACTTCACGTATTAATTACGTGAACTAATTGTGTAAAATGCATAACTAAACTGGCTCCCTTGAAAGCACGTCCAAAAGGAAGAGCTACTGCTCCAAGCATGAGTTGCTTAAAATATAAAAGTTAAATTAAACCTATTTTGTTAAAATGACCAAAATGCAACCACACCCAAAATACAATGTTTCGAAGCTTGCCTGTACTACACCTTTGGTTGTCGAAAAGCTAAAATGAGATTTTAATAAAAGTCATCAGGTAGAGCAGGACTAGAGAAAAATCAGCATTAGAATTAACTATAACCGTACAACAGAAGTTGAAAGCCCTTTATTTGAACTCTGCACTTCAGTAGCTCTGGTTGCTGATTTACATCACCATACCTCCATCAATGGTGAACACCTGCAACACATTTAATAGCTTAACTGTAAGTGCCTAATTGGCTAGAAAAGAAATGAGGCTAAATAGCACAAGTTACAGAACCTTCAAATGACATGACACGTTATTAGAGTCTTGAATTATATGTATTGCACTGAGAGGGTGTCTAGTGTAATAAAGTAATTCTGCATTAGAAAGCAATAGGGAAATAGAATAAACTACCTGCCCAGTGATGTAACTAGCAGCAGGATTAAGAGCCAAAAATTCCACCAGCCCAGCAACTTCTTCTGGTTGACCATATCGCCCTGAATCCATGGTAGAAATTGTAAGTTAATAACACCAACTAATTAAAGCATCCATCAACATAGTTCCAGTGTTCACCTAATGGGATTGTCTCCAAAATCTTTTTCTCAATGTCTTCTCCTAGCTTTGCAGTCATATCAGATGCAATAAACCCTGGGGCAACTGCATTAACCTGGCAAGTAAAATCCGGTTTTAGTTCATTCCATCAACTGTCTATTTGCTCTTTGATATCAGGAAGAAATGCATAGATTTAAAGAAATACAGTGATGCTTCTGCTAGAATACTCCTTTGCAACAGTTTTTGTTAAGCCAATTACTCCGGCTTTTGCAGCACTATAATTGGCTTGTCCAACATTGCCAACCAGACCAACAACTGATGCAATATTGATTATCCTTCCCTGCGAAACACAGGTGGATTGATATATATGAAAATAAAGAGATTAGTGACCATTAGACAGCAAAAGACTGAATGCTAATTATTTCCAGTCTAGGAACAACAATCACTTAATTGGTTAATGATGCTGGAAGAATGCCAGAGATGGAATCAATTGGTTTATTACGTGGATGTTACCTTCTTCTTCTTCATCATAATCTTAGCTGCAGCCTGCCCAAAAAAAATGTCAGATCCAATCCATAAAGAAAGCTAAATATATTTTAACTCCATTCAAATTATTAACTGACTTACCTGTGTGCAAAGAAAAACCCCTGTGAGATTTAGATCAATAACCTCCTGCCATTGAGATTTCTTCATTCTCATTAACAAACCATCTCTAGTAATTCCTGAATCCATAATATCTTATGAGTATGATATTTGAATACCAAAAGAAAAATGATAGCAGAAGAGCTTAAGGTACCTGCATTGTTTATCAATACATCAACAGTTCCCCAAGCATCGGTTGCCTGCATAAACGGAAGTCATGAAAGCAGCCAAGACAGAAAAATCTCAGCATAATAATTTGAGAATAGAAGCTTACAGCTTTAATCATGGATTCCACGTGAGCTTCATTGGAAACATCTCCCCCAAATGTAAGAGCTTGTCCACCAGATGCCTCGATCTAAAAGGTAATAGTCAAATAAATGCAGCCAAATCAATTGATATAACATAGTGAACAACATCTATAAATAATACAAACAAAAAAGAGCTGACTTCACAAATAAAATAAGAAGCAAATTTCAAGCATGGGACAATTAAACATTTTGTTCTAGTGGAAAGGAAAATGACACACATCAAACAAAAATGGAATAGAAAGACGAATTTTCACATTAGAAATTTACTGATAACACATTAACACTAACAAGTAGATTGAGAATTAAGCTATCTAATCTTATACATTATCGAGTTTTGTGCATTATTGCCAAAGAATTATGAAGAACATGTATGAAATGAAAGTAACTGCATAAGGTTTTGAATTATGCTTGTTAAAAAAGTATGCTTAATCACAGTTAACATGAAATCAACGGTCAAAAACTATATAACAAAACAGCAACACTGCACAGAATAATATTGACAAAATGCTATAAAATGAGAGGTCTGGTACCTCCTTGGAAACCTCCTCAGCTTCCTTAGATGACCTTGCGTAGTTAACAAGCACCTGCAATACAAAGCCCAAATAATAACTGAGCATCAGGATCAAAAGTAAATCACGTTAGCACAAAAGTAAATTAATTGAAAAGTAAACAAGTTTTAACCAAAGAACCACATCATCGAACACACACTACACTGTTATCGACACAACAGATTTGTCTTCCTTTTAGTTTTGCTTGATTAAAGTTAAAAGAGAAATGTAATTGCCTACTTGAAGAAGCACGAGTAAGAGCATGATTTGCTGTTTTAATTTATTTCTAGAGACGTCTAGGAAGCTTCTATTATAACCTACGTTTAACTTAAAATATGTTAATCCAAATACACACCAAGTTTAAGCAACATTTGAAAGTTACAGGCACAACACATAAAAGTCGCGAAAAATAGTCTTGAGTTTGCAAGGACTAACCTTGCAACCTGCTTTTCCCAATGCCAGCGCGATTGAACGGCCGATACCTCTGGAGGCTCCGGTGACCACCACAACCGGTGCTTCCACTTTCTGAGACGCAACTGTTCCTGCCTCCTCAAGCGTAGCAACCTGCGCTCTCACACCTGCAGCTCAAATCAAACCAAAACTCAAAAACACAAATCGAAACACACACACACACACACACAGATCGGTACCGGATAAGCGAAACGGAGCATTGGATCCGCAGCGGAGGCCTTGCGGGCGATAGAGCTTAGTCGGAATCGGAGACCATTGGCGGAGATGACCGATTTTGCAGTTATCGGCGGTGGTGGAGGAGGAGAAGTTGGCAGTTCGGAAGGCCACGCAGTTGGAAGCGGAGAGAGAAGCCATAACTGTTCTTCCGAGAAGGACGCGAGAATGGGAAATGAGAGAAGAAGCCAGAGAGAGAGAGAGAGATTGGTTTCTAAAGAGGGGGGATTCAGTTGGGTGTTAGTTAGCAGTGTTGGCAGTGTGTGTGAGCTTTGGGAGCTCCGGAGAGAGTGAGAGCTGTCGATGCAAACGAAGTGTGACTCTGTCTCCGTGACGTGTTTTTCGTGTTTAGGAGTCTGCGGAAGGATGTTAATTACCATTGGGTCCTGGTTAAATGCTCTATTATATCATGCTCAAGGCTAGCATGGATAAAAATGTAAATCCAGTGTTGTTGGTTTCAGGGAACTCGTATTGCTCTTTTCCTCATGTTGGTTGGGATGGAATAATTACGGAGAAGGAAAATTGAATAAAAGTTGTTACATCCGCCTACCTAAGCTCCGTGTCTGATCTACTGCCATGGTGAATAGGGGCGACAATAGGAAAGGTAAAGTAAGGTTTGAGGCCAATTTTAATTTTATTAGTAGTTGAAATTTTTATATAAATTTAATTTTATTTTATTTGTAAATTGAGAATATTTTAATTTTTGTTTTATTTTTTTAATCTGTGAGTACTCAATTTTATTCGCGAGTTATGAAAAAATATAATATTGTTATAAATTTGATGATAATTTAAAATAGAATTGATTTTTATGTAAAAAGAAATTTAATGTTAAGGATCTTTTATATTTAGTGAAAAATCTTTAATTCATCACCTACTTAATATATATATATATATATAGTGTGGATTAGTCGGATAGGGTTGAGGTTTAATCCCCACTCTATTCGACTCACATGAAAACCTTATTCGCACTTTATTTTATCTATTGTAGATGAAATTGACAATCTTATTCCATCTGATAGGAACGGGTTGAATATCCATGGATAAGATGCATGTTGCCAATCCTAATTGTGAGTAGAGATGAAAAAAAAGAAGAATCTGTTAAAACATGAGTTGTGATACTTAGGATCGTTTCATTATTTAGTGGTGATTCAATTTTACAATCTACAATTTTAGGCTAAAACTTTTTATGAAAAAGTATAGTTAAAATAATTTTTAATTAGTCAATTTTAAATAATTATAATAAATATTTATTAATTTTATATTTTTAAAAAATAATTTAAATAATTATTAATTAATGATAATTTAAAAATTTAAAATTATTAATTATTAATAAGTTAGTTAGTAATTGGTTCATTTGGTTGGTTGGGTATTAGTTATTTAACAGAGTTTAATTTTTATATATGAATAATTTTAGTGTGAAACACAAAAATATTTAATTATTTTAATATTTTATACCATTATAGTAATAATATAAAACGTTATTGATATTTAAAAAAATATTATTATTATAAAAATCCACGATAACGTATAACACATTATTTAAGTTATCTTTGAAAAATTCATCTCTAATAAATTTCACAATTTGACTAAAGCTTTTTTCTTGGTTGTTGACTCTTAATTTTGGACGTGGATCAGAGTGCCTTTTCAATGGAAATGTGATGCGGAGAAATTAATTAAGACTTTTTGTTAAAAATAAGTGTGTCTGATAAAATATTATCATAAATTATTATTATTATTATTGTTGTTGTTGTTGTTGTTGTTGTTGTTGTTGTTGTTGTGTTGGGTAATCGGAGGTTGATGGATCGGACTCGCACAGTTGGCCCAATCGTCTTGATAAGAAGGTCTATAAGCTTGATCCTGCGCGTGAGGCCTCCGTCGTATCTGCAAAGACACTCCGATGCCTAAGTTAGCAAGGATCTCAGCAGGTTTAGAGAGTATGGGAACTTAGGAATACTTGAGAGTTGTCAGTGTACTTATAGTGGTGAACTCATAACCACCGTTGGAGTGGTTCTACCTTTTAAGGAGGATAACCGTTCCTTTATCTTAAAGAGGTTAGGATTTGACTCCTGGAAGTGGGTTGAGAGATTTTAGGGGTTGTTACTTATTTGAATAAGTGCTATCTGCCAGCTAATCTGACTCCCGACTTCCTTTTAGTGGAGTTTGTGTAGAAACCGACCTCTTTGGTGGAAGTCGGTCGCGAGAGGGGCCAATCTTTGGATCGAGCCTTTTTGCCTTATTGGATCCTGAGCCTTTAGTGTTGGGACAGGGTATGAATAGTGCTCATACTCGAGTCCAAGCTATTTCATGAGTTGGGTTCGAGTATACAACTCGGGGTCGTAGCCGACTTGTTGAAGAACCGACGTGATTTTCAGGAGCCGACGTGATTCAAATTTCCTTAACCGTCGCGTCTAATCAAACGTTGCGTCTCTTAGAGTTTTGAGCATTTATGCGCGGAGGCGGTTACATTGGTAACGGTGCAACTCTTAAATGGTTGTGTCATTTTACCTTTATGCCCCTAACGTGCTTATAAATACTTATCCTCCTCTTCCCTTGTTTCGTTTCTGAAAACTTACTTACGCACTCTGCACTGAAAGAAGGCTTCTTTTCTCTTCGTTCAACTGCTATTGTACATCTGATCCTTTGAAAGTAAAGGTCAGTTTTTTCTCCTATCCTCTTTTACAAATGCTTTTATTTGCATGTTTTTTTTTTTGTTTTGAGAGGAGTGTTGGTCGTAGGCTTAGTGATTCTATTTTGTTAAGGATCTAACCCCAGGTCCCTTAGAGACCCTGTTTTTGATCCTTTTTCCTTTCCCCTTTGTATGTTTCGGGATCCTTTTCTTTTTAACAAAAGATGTCTTCTGTAGAGTCCCTCGCTCAATAGGTTGATGTTACTGTTCTTGGGGAAGAACCCCTTGTGGATACTGACTACATTACCGATCTTCGTACGCACCATAGGATTTGTGCTTCTGATGATGATGAGTCAAGATATGAACTGATAGCCCCGGGTCCGGAAGACTGGGTTTATTTTGGAAGAGCTTCTGAGGAAGACCCTCATTTTATTTTTATGTATGAGAGTTTTTTCACCCGTTTGGGCGTTCTTCTTCCTTTTTCTGACTTTGAGATAGCCGTTCTATCTCATTGCCGGATAGCCCCTACCCAACTTCATCCCAACTCTTGGAGTTTTTTGAAAATTTATCAATTTCTCAGCCATGCACTGAATTTTCTGACTTCTTTGAGGATTTTCTTTTTCCTCTTTCACATGACCAAGCCCTTTAGTGGACAAAATAACAAAAAACAATAGGTGTCTTTCCGAGCTATACAAGGCCGGAGAGTTTTCACCCTCTTTGATGAATCTTTTCATGATTTCAAAAATTTCTTTTTTAAAGTGCGATCTGTTGAGGCTCACCAACCTTTTTTTCTGGACCAAAATTCTTCTCCCCGCTTTCCCTTATATTGGCTGGAGGCTTTTCCTTGTGAAAAATATAATTTGGATGATTTGGACGAGGTGGAGATGGCCATTATGGGGTTCCTCCGAGAAGTATGGGGGAAGGCCCCCTATCTGGATACGAAAAAATTTCTCCAGGAGTCTCCGACCTTTGTCCAGGCCCAATTAGGTAGCGTCTTATTTGTTTATGTTTTTTGTCGAGTAATTGTCCGAGTTGTTTATCTCCGACTTGTTTATTGACTTTATTATCTAATGGTTCTTGCAGAGATGGCGAAGAAAAATTTCAGAGAATCTTACCAAAGAGTCCAGGAGGCCAAGGCGAGGTCCCGCGCCAGGGTTGGTGGTGCCAGGGCAGCTGGCCCTCCTCCTCACAACCTGGGGACCCCCTCCCGACCTATTGTCATATCCTCTTTCACCTCTTCTCTTCCTTCCCATCCTCCTCGATCTTCCCCTGAGCCAGAGCTGAAGAAGCGCAAGACTTCAGGGTCTAGCTCTTCTTTTAAAGGTGAAGCAAAGTCTGATGTGCCTCAGTTTGTTCGGAATTACATCTATCCTCATACTCGTATAAGTATGGATGATGCTTCCGTTTGAAGCCACCTTAATCTTCTGGTTCAGGGGAGTGTTAGGGCGGCGTGGGTGTGCACTAAGCTTTTGGATATTTTTGAGAAGACTCCCCTCAACTCTTTGGGCTCATCCCTGAGGGTTGAAGAGCTAGAGGGGAGGATTCTTTTATATCAAGAAGCTGAGAAGAGATTGAAGGAGGAGGTTGCCAGGTTGAAGGAGGAGAGGGATAGTCTTCGGGAGGAGGAGAATAAATTGATGGGCCGGTGTGCCATGGCAGAGGGTCTGAAGGAGAAAGCGGAGCAGAGCTATTCGAGCTTGTTCCAGGACCTTAAAGAGGTGAAAAAGGATTTGGTGAGAGCTCGGGATGCCTATGTGGAGCTGGAGGACTCCGTCGCTGAGGGAGTCAAGGAGGCGTGGAGGATCTTTAAGGAACAGGTCGGGGTTATTGCTCCCGACCTGGATCTCTCTCCTTTGGATCCTGATAAAGTCGTGGTTGATGGGGCTATTGTTTCTCCTCCCCGACCTGTGTCTGAATCCGAGCTAAAAATTCGGGGTCAGAGGATAATAGAGTCCCCTCCCCGACCAGGAGATGTCCCGAGTTCCTCGAAGGCTTCCGATCCTCCTGCCCCGTCCTCTGTTGGTGCTGCTCTGACTTCTCCCCCCGGTCCTAATGGCGCTCCGATTGCTCTTCCTAGCTCTGGCGATGATCTTCCTCTTGATGGTGGTAACCTTCCTTCTTCCAATTAATTTATGATGGCTCTATGGGGGCCCGACCTATGGGTCCCTCGTTTTTAAACAATTTTTATGTTTTATTGTGGTGGTTGTTTTCTAACACTTCTTGGCCCTTTGTGGCCGTAAACAAAATTAAAAATATCCTTTTTTGGATAAGGGTTTTAGGTTATATTTATGTTGACCTGCATGCTTTCTCTTTAGGTTTTGAAAAACCTTGTTTTGATCTTTTTCTTTTCGTTGAAAAAAAAACCCTTTGTTTTTTGGAAAAACTTTTACTTTGGCCGGCTGTCCTTTGTCTAAGTTTTTCTTAAGACTTGGGGACAGTTTCTGCCTTTGGTTTTTTGATAGATTTTCTTATCTCTTTTTGATATTCCTCGTACTCAATTCTTTTTTATTGAGTTTTCGTAACTTAGGTTATTCTTGCGACGCATTTCGTTTCTTCTCGGGTTCTCCGACTCATAAGTCGGCTGGCCTCCGAGTTATTACATGATCAGCTTTTATAACATATTTACACCGACTTGTACCTCGTCGTTTTATCCTAATGACCGGTTCATGGAATTTTCACGTTTTGTCGAGTTTAAGTCGACGTGTTTCGTGGAGAGAGTGAAAATATTAAAAGGAATTTGCAAAGAGATATGGAAAAATATCTTTATTTATTTGTAAAGGTACTTTTTTGCTACTAAGGGTTTTGACAATTTTGTTGCCCCTTAGTCTCCATTTTGATGCCTCGTTAAAAACTCCCCCTTCAGGAAAACCCTTTCTTTGGGAAAAAATCATGTAGTTGGAAAAAGAGTACATCAGGGAGTGGAGTTCGCTTTTAACTATAGTACCTTTTCATGTTACAAGCATGCCATGACCTAGGTAGTTCAGTGCCGTTTAAGTCGGTCACTTTATAGTAGCCTTTTCCTAAGACCTCTTTAATTTTGTATGGTCCTTTCCAATTGGCGACAAGCTTTCCTTCCCCAGACTTGTTGACTCTTATGTCGTTTCTGATCAAAACCAAATTGTCTGGGGCGAAGCTTCTTCGAATGACCTTTTTGTTATATCTGTTTGTCATCCTTTGTTTCAATGCTGCTTCTCTAATTTGGGCTTGTTCTCGGACTTCGGGGAGTAGCTCAAGTTCTTCTTTGTGCCCCTGTATATTTCCAACCTCGTCGTAGAAGCTCACCCTTGGACTTTGCTCGTTGATTTTGACTGGTATCATGGCTTCTATGCCATAAGCAAGTCGGAAGGGTGTTTCCCTTATGGCAGACTGAGGTGTGGTCCGATAAGTCCAAAGTACTTGTTGGAGCTTCTCAGCCCAGGCTCCCTTTGCGTCCTGCAAACTTTTCTTCAACCCTGCAAGTATGACATTGTTTGCCGCCTCGGCTTGTCCATTTGCTTGTGGATGTTCCACCGATGTAAACTGATGTTTGATCTTTATGCTGGCTACCAGGTTTTTGAAGGTTGAGTCGGTGAACTGAGTTCCATTATCGGTAGTGATGGAGTGAGGTACTCCATACCTGGTGATAACGTTCTTGTAGAGGAACTTTCAACTTCTCTGAGCGGTGATGGTGGCCAATGGTTATGCTTCTATCACTTTGTGAAATAATCCACTCCCACTATTAGATACTTTACTTGCCCCGGTGCTTGGGGGGATGGTCCTAGCAAGTCCAACCCCTATTTTACGAAAGGCCATGGGGAAGTTATACTAATGAGCTCCTCGGGGGGAGCTATATGGAAGTTTGCATGCATTTGGCATGGTTGGCACTTCTTCACAAATTCTGTGGAATCTTTTTGTAAGGTCAGCCAGTAGAACCCAACTCGGATTACTTTTTTGGCTAACGACCTAGCCCCAAGATGGCTCCCACAGATTCCATTGTGAACCTCCTCTAGCACTTCAGTTGTCCTTGAGGTTGGGACGCACTTTAGTAGTGGTGTTGATATTCCCCTTTTATAGAGGATATTTTTTACCAGTGTGTAGTTTTGTACTTCCCTCCAGATCTTTTTGGTCTCTTTTTCCTCTTTGGGGAGGATGTCGAATTTCAGGTATTCGACTAAGGGCTTCATCCACCCGAGGTCTAACCCGGTGAATTCAAGGACATCTTGAACAGCCTCTGTTTTGACCACAGAGGGTTCGGGGAGAGTTTCTTGGATTAGGCTTCTGTTGTTCCCTCCTGATTTGGTACTTGCAAGCTTGGAGAGGGCGTCTGCCCTGCTGTTGAGGTCCCGAGTTATATGCTTGACCTCAGTCTCTTCAAAGTGCATAAGATGCTCCAAGGTTTTGTCCAAGTACCTTTTCATGTTGGGATCTTTGGCCTGATACTCTCCGTTTATTTGGAAAGTCACCACCTGAGAATCGCTGAATACCATTACTTTGGTTGCACCAACTTCTTCTGCCAGCTTTAACCCTGCAATCAAGGCTTCATATTCTGCCTGATTGTTGGAAGCTGGAAACTTGAACTTGAGGAAGACTTCTATTTGCGTTCCCCCTTCGCTGACCAGTATTATGCCTGCACCGCTTCCAACCTTGTTGGAAGATCCATCTACATATAACTCCCATGTAGTGAATTTTTCTTCTTGATCTCCTGCATATTCTGCTATGAAGTCGGTGAGGCATTGGGCTTTTATTGCCGTCTGAATTTCGTATTTCAGGTCGAACTCGAAGAGCTCTATTGCCTATTGAACCATTCTGCCCGCAATGTCCATCTTCTGAAGGATCTGCTTCATGGGCTGGTTCGTTCGCACCTTTATTGTGTGTGCTTGGAAATAAGGCCGTAATCGGCGTGAGGCTACTACTAAGGAGTATGCAAACTTTTCAAGTTTTTGATACTTTAGTTCAGGGCCTTGCAAAACTTTGCTGGTGAAGTACACAGGATGTTGCCCGACCTCATCTTCTCGCATTAGAGCTGATGCTACAGCTTTGTCTGCTACTGACAGATACAGGACGAGTTCTTCCCCGACTATGGGTCGAGTCAAAATTGGAAGCTGGCTCAAAAACCTTTTGAACTCCTGGAATGCTTCTTCGCATTCCGGAGTCCATTCGAACTGGCATCCTTTTCTTAGTAGAGAGAATAGTGAAAAGGATCTTAGTGCTGATCCCGCCAGGAACCTGGAAAGGGCAGCGAGTCGGCCGTTCAATTGTTGAACCTCTCTTAGGCAAATCGGGCTTTTCATTTCTAGAATAGCTTTACACTTGTTGGGATTTGCTTCGATCCCCATTTGTGTTAGCATGAACCCTAGAAATTTTCCAACCTCCACCGCGAAGGTACATTTTGTGGGATTTAGTCTCATCCCATGTAACCTTACGGTGTTGAAAACTTGCGAGAGATCTGTCAAGAGGTCAGTCTCCTCCTTGGTTTTCACCAGCATGTCATCAACGTAGACCTCCATTAAGTTCCCGAGGTGGGGGAGCGAACACTTTATTCATCAACCTTTGGTATGTGGCCCTAGTATTTTTTAATCCAAAAGACATTACCACATAGCAGTAGTTTGCTCTAGGTGTGATGAATGAGGTTTTTTTTTCATCTGGCTTATACATAAGAATTTGGTTGTATCCCGAATAAGCATCCATAAACGACAAGTATTGATACCTTGAGCTCGCATCTACTAAGGTGTCAATACTGGGAAGTAGATATGGGACTTTGGGGCATGCCTTGTTCAGGTCGGTGTAATCGACGCACATCCTCCACTTGCCGTTTTGCTTTTTGACTAGCACTACATTTGCTAGCCATGCCGGATACTTGACATCTCTGATGAAGTCGGCTTCCAAGAGAGCTTGTACTTGCTCTTCCACCACTTGAGCTCATTCTGGTCCAGGCTTACGCCAGCGCTGTTGTACTGGTTGTGATCCGGAGTGTACTGAAAGCTTGTGGGACACGAGTTGAGGGTCTATCCCTGGCATGTCGGAAGCTTTCCAGGCGAAGAGGTCGGAATTGTCTCGCAGGAGCTTTATCAGCCTCTGTCTTAAATCTTCATCTAGACTGGCTCCTATGTTGGTATTTTTCCCTTCTTCTTTTCCGATTTGAACCTCTTCAATTTTTCCCCCGGTTGAGGCCGCAACTCTTCTTTAGCTTTTACCCCTTCGACCTCTATGGTGTGAACTTTGTTGCCCTTTCTTCGGAGGTTCAAGCTTTCATTGTAGCACTTTCTTGCCAATTTTTGGTCTCCGCGCACCGTTGCTGTTCCCGTAGGCATTGGGAATTTCATTCAAAGGTGAGGGGTTGACACAACTGCTCCGAGATGATTTAGGGTTGTCCTGCTGATTAAGGCATTAAACGCTGACCCGATATCGACGACTATAAAGTCGATGCTCAGAGTTTTGGAATTTTCCCCCTTTCCAAAGGTCGTGTGGAGGGGGATGTATCCTATTGGCTTTATTGGTATGTCTCCTAGTCCATACAGGGTGTCCGGGTAAGCTTTTAGCTCCCTTTCATCCAACCCTAACTTGTCAAATGCGGGTTTGAAGAGGATGTCCGCCGAGCTCCCTTGGTCCACCAAGGTTATGTGGATATTGGCATTTGCCAAGATCATGGTTATCACCACCAGGTCATTGATAAACCATTATTTTATGATTTGTATTGTGTTTAATTGAGTGGTTTTATCAAGTCTTCACCCACTTATTCATATAATTTGCATGCATTTACAATTCCTTTCTGAAAATGTTCCATGATTGAAAACTTGCTTCCTAAAAACCTTTTAATTGTATATTTTTATTTTCCTTCGTACTATTCGATGCCGTGATCTGTGTGTTAAGTGTTTCAGGATTCATAGGATAGGAATGGCGTAAGGAATGGAGAGGAAGCTTGCAAAAAATGGAAGGAACACAAAGAATTGAGGAGATGAACAGCGAGAAGTGACGCGGACGCATGGCTCACGCGACCGCGCGAAATGGAAGAAATCACAGTGACGCGCTCGCGTGCCTGATGCGACCGCGAGGATTGGAAGCTGCACGAGTGACGCGAATGCGTGGACGACGCGCACGCGTGGCACGGGAAATGCTGAGTGACGCGAACGCGTGAACGACGTGGTCGCGTGATGTGCGCGATCTGCAGAATTACAGAAGTCGCTGGTATAGATTCTGGGCCGCGTTTCAATCCAGTTTTCGGCCCAGAAGCACAAATTAGAGCCAGGGAACATGCCAAGACAAGAGAACAAGTCATTCCGCATAATTTCTAGTTTTTTAGATCTGATTTTACTCCTCCCCTAGGTTTTCTCTTTTGACATTCATAAATTAGGATTTGAAGATTTTTTGGCTTTGGCTTTTGAGAAGAGTCTACCTCCGGAACTGGTCATTATAGTTTGTTATTTACTTTTCATTTACTCTTCCATATTCATAATTTGTCCAGAGTTGATATTGGATTATTTTTAGAGTTTATTAATACAAAACTATTTTCACTTTTAATTAATCTCTTTCATTATTGTTTATTATGTCTCTTTTTATTTCCCCCATTGATTTTGTGAAGTCTACATTTATGATGATGGAGTAGTTCCCCAACTTGATTGGGAGTTGATTAAAAGGAGAACCTTGAGTTGGAATACTCAAGAGTTCAATTGTAATTGGTTCATTGTTGGTTGGCTTGTTAGTCACTAACTCTAATTCTTCCCAAGGGAGAGGATTAGGACTTGTGAATAGAAGTTGACTTTTAATTTGACTTTCCTTCATTCGTTGATGGTTAACTAAATGAAAATAATGACTAATTATTAATTGATCTTGACAAAATTCCAACAAGGATAGAACTTCCAATTAATCTTTTCCCGGTCAAGATTTTATTTAAATCATATAAATTCTCTAATTTAATTTTCTGTTCATCAAACTCAAAATCCATTTGGAAAACCTCTGATTGATAAAATAGCACATCTTCTTGCAACTCGTTGGGAGACGACCTGGGACTCATACTCCCAGTATTTTATTTCTAAAAATTGTGACAACTCTTTTCTAAATTGATAAGTGGATTTTTACCGGTTAAGAACTGTACTCGCAATGCCATTTTTCTAAATAATTCTTAATCTGCCAATTTCCGCTCACGTCAGTCGTCATGCCCGGGAATGATCCCTTGCCCATCCTCTTTGGTGAATGAGATGGTTGGGAGATCGGGAGTCTCGTTCCCGACATGGTAGACCCGCTTTAAATGTCTCTTGCGAGATGACTTGGTGAGCCCTCCTCCTCCAAATCCTCCTGAGATCATGTGTACATGTCTCTTTGGGGTCTGTGGTGGTGGGTCTCTTTGATCACTGTCATCTCGCTTCCTTTTTCCATGATTGTCCGATCTTTCTACGAGATATCTGTCGAGCTGACCTTCTCTGGCCAGCTTTTCTATCACATTTTTGAGGTCGTAACAGTCATTGGTAGGATGGCCATACATCTTGTGGTATTCGCAATAATCGCTACGACTTCCCCCCTTTTTGTTCTTGATGGGCCTAGGGGGTGGAAGCCTTTCAGTGTGGCAAATTTTCCTATACACATCAACTAGGAAAACTTTTAGATAAGTGTAAGAGTGATATCTCCTCGGCTTTTCCACGCCAATCTCCTATTTCTTCTTGGATTCTTTATCTTTTTCTCTCGACAGGTGAGAGTGTCCAGGCCGCCAATTCGGTTCTCGTAGTCTAGCATTTTTCTCCATGTTGATGTACATTTCAGCTCTTTCCTATACATCGTTCAGGGAGGTAGGGTGCCTATTTGATATGGATTGAGAGAAGGAGCCTTCCCTGAGTCCATTTACGAGGCCCATGATTACTGCCTCCGTGGGCAGGTCTTGAATTTTCAAACACGCTTTGTTGAACCTTTCCATGTAGTTTCTCAAAGGCTTTCCGACCTCCTGTTTCACACCCAGGAGGCTCAGTGCGTGTTTTACCTTGTCTTTTTGGATGGAGAACCGCATCAGGAATTTCCGCGAGAGGTTGTCGAAGCTCGTGACCGACCTTAGAGGGAGGCTGTCGAACCACTTCATCGCTGCTTTCGTCAAGGTGGTCGAAAAAGCTTTGCAGTGAGTGGCATCAGAAGCGTCGGCCAGGTACATCCGACTCTTAAAGTTACTTAGATGATGCTTTGGATCTGTGGTCCCATCATAGAGGTCCGTATCAGGGCTCTTGAAGTTCCTGGGAACTTTTGCCCTCATTATATCCTCACTAAACGGATCGTCTTTCCCCAAGGATGAATATTCTCAGTCACTGCGAGAATTCCGGCATTTAAGGGAAGATTCTAGCTTCAAGAATTTTTCTTCTAACTCTTTTCATCGCTCTATCTCTTTCCTTAGGTTCCTCTCCGCCTCTCGTTGTCGTTCTAATTCCTGTTCTAGCTGCTCTAAATGTCCTTGGTGGTCATAGACCAATCCCATTAGTTCAGCTGCATGGGGCGGTCCTTCCTTTCTTGATTCACGCCCTTCAGAGGAATTTACCTTTGTGTTTTTACCCCAGAGGTACCCTCTTTGTGTTGGTCATTTGCTTCCTGGTGAAAATTCATGTCCGCCTCATTGTTTCCTGTGTTCAGATTTTCTTTTTCTGAATCGGTTGTGGCATGACCATCTTCGGGTTAGTTGTTCGCCATCAACTGATGATCTCTCAGGTCCCTGACAATGGCGCCAACGTTACATTGGGTAACCAGAGGTTGATGGACCGGGCTCGCACAGTTGGCCCAATCGTCCTGGTAAGAAAGCCTGCAAGTTTGATCCCGCGCGTGAGGCCTCCATCCGACTTGTGTGTGAAGGAAGGAGAAGGGGGTGGTACCTGCAAAGACACTCTGATGCCTAAGTTAGCAAGGGTCTCAGTAGGTTTAGAGAGTATGGGAACTTAGGAATACCTGAGAGTTGTCAGTGTACTTATAGTGGTGAGCATATAACCACCGTTGGAATGATTCCACCTTTTAAGGAGGATAACCATCTCTTTATCTTAGAGAGGTTAGGATTTGACTCCTGGAAGTGGATTGAGAGATTTTAGGGGCAGTTACTTATTTGAATACGTGCTATCTGCCAGCTAATCTGACTCCCAACTTCCTTTTAGTGGAGTTTGTGTAGAAACCGACCTCTTTGGTGAAAGTCGGTCGCGAGAGGGAGCCAATCTTTGGATTGGGCCTTTTTGCCTTATTGAATCCCGGGCTTTTAGTGTTGGGCCAAGGTATGAACAATAATAATAATAATAATAATAATAATAATAATAATAATAATAATAATAATAATAATAATAATAATAATAATATAATTATTATTATTATTATTATTATTATTATTATTATTATTAATAAAAGAATAAGTTATTATAATTTATGATAGTGTCTTTAATTAAAATTAAAAACAAATAATTACGATAGAAATCGTAATAATAAAACATATATTTTTTAAATATTTTTAATTTAAATTATTTTTAATCGTAGAATCATTAAAATTAAAATATTAGTGATTTGATATATATATATATATATATATATATATATATATATATATATATATATATATATATCACTAGATGAAGATTAATAGATTTAGTTTATTGAATTATATATATAAATGGTGAATATAGAGATACGATGATTGAATTGATTCATTTTGAAAATTTATAATAATTATAGTTATTGTATATTTGTCAATGAGATATAGATAAATATAATATTATAATTTTTCTTTCACATGTGATTATCATAATAATTAACAAAGCATTTGTTAAATGGATATTGAGTAACAAAGCTATCGATTATGGTAATGAATTTGAGCTCTACGATTATAATGAATTAAACAAAGTCTTGACCAAGGATTTGAATTAATAAAAAAATAAATTTCTTAGATCATCCATAATTTATTATAATAATGATAATAAATTAAAATTTGACAATCAAACCGTACTCTAAAGATTAACTAAAGTAACATTTGGTTCTGAGAATAGGATAAGATAAGATACTATCAAAGACACAAAAATTAGTATTTTTGTATTTTTATTTAGTAATAAACTAGAACAAATTATGAAAATCCAATTTATTCTCTTTTTTTTATTAAAAAAAATTGGGAAGAAAAATATAATAATAAAAAATTATAATTATGAAAAATTATCAAGAATAATAAAAAAATATAAAATAAGTTGTGTCTCTTGTTAGTATTTCTGTGTCCTTCCTGTCAGAATAGACACCAAATACATTAATTCAGTGTCTCTAGACACAATGTCTATGTTCATGTCTTATCCGCCAAACACGATTTTGTATCTCAATGCCCATGTCTCAGTGTTCCCGTGTCTGTAAATAAATGTAGCCTAAGAGTTAAAAAGATGGAAAAAATTATATTTTTGTTCTTTTTGAGTTCTTAGTAAAAATATTATTACTTCATATTATTGGGTAGTCGAGGAGCGTTGTTAGATGCCAACCTTGATTAGTAAATTTAGTATGATTAATTCACTACTCGCTTAGTATTGAACCTATAAATCATACACTATGAGTGTTCTAATCCTTGGTAAAAAATTATTTATTTATTGTTGTTATTTGATCACATAAATAATTATGTTAATTCAAATAGAATATTATGATTTTTTTGCTAGCACCACAAATATAATATAATATGATAATTGAAAATATTAAATAATTAATTATTTATTCTATGATAAATTTTAAATATGGATAAGATCCTAATTGATTATGTTTTAAATTGAATTGTAATTTAACTCATAAGATCTTACTTTAAAAAAATAAAATTTAAATTTAAAATGAGATTCAAATTTAAAATTATTACCAATCTCATACTTATATATGTATGTCTATGATAAAAAAAACATAATAATTTTTTCTTTACCTTCACATACAAAGAGTTGCAAGAAGTTTTACAGTTAAGTTTATTAGTCAAAGAATTGACAACAAAGATCAATATTAGTGTTAATACATATATCTAAGGAGAAAACTTTTTTCATTATTATCAGTGGCCGATTAAAAAATTTTATAAGAGGGAGACCAAATTAAAAATAAAATAAATTAAAATATAATATAATAAAAAGTCAACAAAATATAATTTATAGTATATAGGTCAAAATTAATAATTATATTATATAAAAATCAACATTCAACTATATACTAAGTTTTGGTATTTTTAAATTTGTTCTGCAATATTTCATATAGCTAAAATTATCCATTTACTATCTGAAATAAATTTTGAAACATTTTCTTTTTCATAATATACAATCATATAATCTGCTAAAAAATTATTTTTTATCTTGTTTTAATAATTTTTATTATTTAAAAAATCTATTCAATTGTTATTGTTGTCATAAAAAAGGTCAAAATAATTTTTTTTTATAGTTATTGATTTTTTACATTAATCCAAACCTATATCTTTCAATAACTTTTCAATTATTTATATATTTATAAACTTTTATTATTTTTTAAACTTTTTTTTATTTGCTACTAATATATTATAATACACATTATAATTTATACATATTAAGTTACTAACATGTAATTTTTTTAGTGTGTAATATATTAAAATATATTTAATCTATAATTAATATATATATATATTAATTATATAATATTAATAAACTAATAATACTACTTTCTTTAAAAAAAAAAATGGGGGACCATGGCTACCTTAGGCTCCCTTAGGCTCCCTTGGATCCGTCTCTGACTATTATACTCCCTCATTGATATCTAATTCATCTTATTTCGAAAAAAATTTAAGCATAAAATATATTAATATACTTTTGTTATGATTTAACTAGGTATGCTTTAAAAATGATACAATATTCAGCCTTTTATTATAATAATTTTAAAAAAGTAACTACCCATTATTTAATGGACAGTAACTACCCATTACCCATTACGTATTTTAAAAATTTAAAATATAATTTAAATACAAGTAATTTATTTAATGACCCAATTAATGCATGTTACTACTCTATTGATATATAATATGAATTTTTTTACTTAAATTATATTTTAAATTTTTATGTATTTCCATACAACAAATAAAATTTATATGTACTCTTGTACAACAAACAAAAAAAGTAGGTGAATTAAATAAATCACGTGTAAATAGTAACGGATAACTAGTAACGGTAGTTACTGCTCATTAAATAAATCACGTGTAAATGGTAACTAGTAATGAGTAATTACTCCCCATTAAATAAATAATAATAGGTAGTTACAAATGGTTTTCAAGTAAACGTGTTAATCCCTATTAATTTAAAATGGACTAAAATTAATCAAACATATCCATTTTAATCTCTTCTATCAACTTTTTTATATACAAATTGCATGCCAAAAGTTTGGATTATTGATATTATTAATATTTTTTATTATTTTCAAGTATTTTTTGAAAAAAATACATATATCTCGTTTACAGTATAAACGAGATAAATACGTGTCGCATACCCCTCTCTTATCTAGTTTACAATGTAAAAGAGATAAGAGAATGATATTTATTTTGGTAAACATTTTCAAAATTATTTATTTTGGTAATTATTATATTTATTTAATTTATAAAAATAAAAAATCCGTAATTGTGAAGGTGAATGTATCCTACCCTTTTTAAAGTAACATCTAAGTTACTTCCTCTCTCATATGTCACATTCTAATTCGATATTTATTTTAATATATTTGTTATATATTTATTAAAATATTAATTTAAAATTTTTCTTATATAAACTTAATTCTAAACTAAAATATTGATGTGACAAATTAAAAATAGATCTTTAAAATTTTTAATTTGAAAAGTTTATCGTGTCAAGTAGATCTTTAAATTTAAAAATTTATTCTATACAATTTGATTTTGAATTATACGAAAAAAAATTGAAACACTTTATATCTTATTTTTTAAAAATTAATGTAACTAATTTGCAATTATTTTTTATTAAGGTCTAAATTTTTATTTAATTTTTGTTAGAAATAAGAGATTTTGTGTGAAAAATAAAAGAGTAATATATAATATTTTTTTCAAATATTTTGTTAAATTTTTAACAAATTTTAATGATCCGAAATCAATTTTTTATTTTTTATTTTATTAGATAAATTAGTCATCTAACAAATTCTATTAAAAAATTAAAATAAATAAACACTCATTAAAATATAACACATCAAAAAAAATAACTTATATATTATTTTAAAGAGAATAGGATTCTATAACTGAATATGTTATTTAGTGGATTAAAGAGCTAACCATTTTTATTTTTTCACATACAACAAATGTATTCTTAAAAAATTCAAAAAATTCTATATCCCATGTAATAAAGTATAAAGAACCAACTTTTAGTTAACTAAATTTATGGTTTATGTTTATAATTTAAAATTTAATATTAAAGATTTAGAATTTAGGATCTATAATTTAAGATAACTAAAATAATTTTAAAAAATTAATTGATATTGACTAAAAAAAATTGATTACTTAACATTACTTATCTAAATTGCTAAAAATTAAAAGTCCAAAATTCAGAATTAAAAAATTTACCAGCCAATAATTTACCAACAAATTATATGTTTAAATAGAAGAAATTGAAAAAGATCTTTTAAAATACAAAAAAGGTAAAATAATAGAAGAAAAATAATGTGAAATTAATTTTTAGTTAGTCAATTTAAAATTAAATTTTATAATTATTTATATTTATGATTAATGGCTTATGTTTTAGTATTTATAATTTAAAATAAATAAAATAATTTTAATAAAATTGACCGAAAAAAATTAATTCTATAATATTACTATAATAAAATAAAAATTTAATTACCGTTTTAAACTTGTGTTAATTTCATTGCTGTAATTTAAGAGGATTTATTTTGTACTTTATCAACTTCTTTACCGAATGGAAGTAAACAACACATTTTGAACTTGCCGAACCACCTCTACAGATCCAACGTCCTTGACATCAGTGGTTGTTCTGAAATACTAAGGAAGAAAGAAGAAGAAGAATCCCCGAGCATGCATGCATTAATTGAGGTAGCAGCTGCAGAGACAGATCATAGAATCTAGTGAGAGGTGAAAATACAGAGACATTCAAATTACTGAAGAATTTTCCATGCAAATATATAGATTTTCCAAGAACTAGATATATAGTACAAATTGATAGACTCTTAGTTTATCAAAATGTGGATGGAGAGATATTTTTCGTGTGCACCATGCCACCAAGTGTATCCATCTTAGGCTTTGGGGAGTATATACTTAGAGGATCTATAGTTAATATCGGGAAGTTTTATAGTGGCACAAAAAATGGTGGTTAATTGTTGATTTACCAGTAGATCTGTGACACAGTGAAAGAATTATGAAGAGAAGCTTGGTTAATTAGTGTTGAGATCAATGTTTTGAAAATTAAACCGGACCGATCGATTGGACCAGTCTAACTGCGAACTGAAAACTAATACGATTCGATTAACGATAAAAACCGCTTAAATTAAAAACTGCATTTAAACTGTTGAACCGGCCAAAAACTTATCAGTTGGACCGAACTGGGACCTGGTCGGTTTTGAAGAGAAGTCGTCCTTTAATTCCTCTATTTTCCTGTTCAGTCACCCACTCTCCCTCTAGCCCCATTCCTTAAACTCTCTCCTCTCTCAACTCTCTACCCTAGGTTACAGTCTCGCCTACCGCTGCAAGGAGAACCTTATCGCCGCTGTCCGTCGCACTCAGAGGCCACCGTTTCTTCCTCCGTTGTGCCTTGTGCCTCCCAGCCCCTTCGCCAATCTCCTTCCTTCAGAAAGCAAAACTGCCCTCAACACTAGCCTCCACCACCGCCGCAAGAAGTGGGCCACAGCCGCTGCCCATCGCACTCAGGCTTCTCTCTTCGTCCTTTTGGCGTTCTCCATGTCTCCAAACCCTGTTCCCTCTCACCAATCGCAGGCGCGCAGCTTTTTTCTCGAAGGCAATGTCTTAATTTTTTAAATTTTCATTCTCTATTCTTTATTTTTTTGTTGATCAGAACAATTTTTTTGCTCAAAACAATTTTTGTTCTCCAAACCCTGCTCCCTCTTACCAAATGCTGTATTGTTCTTTACTTTGAATTGAATCATTGATCTGAATGATTAGGAGATTTTAGTTTTCTGGTGAATGTTTGTTAAAATTGTACTAAAAATTTTGTTAATGGCTTTATATTTTTTTTTCGCTCTCTGTTCTTCATTTTTTTAGAACATTTTTTTTTGGATTGTAAAGGAGAATAACTCTTTTGTTTTAAAGAATCAAGATGATTAAGAACAAGATTAAAAGAAATGTAATTAGTTATATTAGTTGGTCTTGTGTAATCTTTAGCTTATTTAGTGTTTTCGGTTAGATTCTTAAATTAAGGAGAATATATAAGGTTTTAGCCAAGTGTGGTTTAAAGGAGTAATTTTCTAATAACAATTTAGGGTTTATTTTCAAGAGCCATGATATTATTCCTCTGTACAATACTCATCTCTTCTATTTTTCTGTCACATAACTTTTTTCTTTAGTATTGCTGTCATTATCCTTTCAGGGATTACTAGTGCTAATGTGCTACTCAACTTAAAATTTGTCTCATGGAATGATTAACTATGCTCCTGTGCTATATTGTTCTCTACTTTGGATTGAATCATTGATTTGAATGATTAGTTGATTTTAGTTTACTTGGTCAATATTAGTTAAAATTGTGCTAAAATTTTGTTAATTTTTATTAAAATTATGCTGAAATTTTGTTAAAAGTTTGTTAGGAAAGAAGTAAATTATGTTAAAATTTTATTAAAATTATAATCAACTTTTGTTAAGAAAGAAGTGAAATTGATCATGACCAGCCTTTTAGTTCAATGAAAAAATATATGAATTGAATTTGCTCAATTAAATTCATCAATCTTTTAATTTAATGAGTTTCTATTTAAATTGATGAGCTTAAAAATTTTTAATACATTTTATAATTTAAAATAATCAACTTGGTTATAATAATGCATATGTGAATAATAATTTGATTATTATTTTTACATGTAATATTTTACATTTAGAAGATAGTTTAAAGTTTATATTATAGATTAAAGTTTATATTAGATTATATTTATATTGTATGGTGTATTTATTTATAACTTTTTATTTATTTTTATTATCAAACGATTTTTTCAGTTGAATTTCGATTGAATCGGTTAGACCAATAAATTAATAAATTAATGACTAAAATAATTTAATAACCGGTCTAATTTTTAGAATTTTAGCTGAGACTGAAAATGATAAAGGTACTGTAACTCATAAAATGTTAACAAAATGAAAAAATGAAAAATTCGATATCAAAAATTGAGTCTAAAGGTATGGACTGTGAACTAAGCCAACAAAAACATGAAAAAATAATATCACACTAATACGAACAAAAATTGGTAAAAAAAAAAACTAGGAAAAATGGTCTTGTGTGATTTCTGAATTTTTTTTTTTTTGGACAAAGATTGTAGATAATCAAATTTACAATACATGATTTAAAAAAAAAATTTAATTTACAAGGAAGAAGAGGAAAAGTATAAAAAAAAGGGAAAAACACTCTCCATGACAATTCTTCCCTATCTGAAACTCTTTCCTCACTCTAATGTTTTGTTTTTTTTTTTATACAAAACTCTATTATCTCTATTAGTATTCATAAACAGTAACATTTTTTATAAATTATAGACGTTTAATTTAAATAGTATAACATTAACTCAAAAGTATAAAAAAATTTTGGATTTTAAAATTTTAAAAGTTCTCTATCGCTTACTTTTATTCTGTTAGAGTCTAGTATAATGCTGCTTAACTGGATTGCTGATATGATACCACTTATTTATGCCACCTACTCAGTATCTGATATCGCTCCTGCCGCGGAATTCGATGTTGTAGAGGAATTTTTTGTCCCCCAGTTGACCGAAAATGCCTGGGGACTAGGGGCTTTTCACTTCTTTTCCGGGATATGCACAGAAGCCTTTGTGTCATTCTCCATTCGATTTGACAGTGATTGACATGATCCTCACTTCTCTTATGATATTTGCTTATTTCTGTCTTTACATAAGAGAGAGAAGTGTTTGCTGGGCCTGCCCATGTGTGTCTTGTTTCGTGTGTTTTTTTTTTGGGATTGGGAAAGTGTTCAGTGCGAACCTTTCTTCTAAGGCGGATCCAAGCTTCGCCTTTACTCTTGACCAGCTACCGGCAGAGAAAAAGCTTGCTAGACAGGTACCGAAAGGGCGAGTTCTAGGTCAATGTCGGATTACGGGAAAGGCTCACCCCCTTTTAGTTGTGTCCGCATACAGGCGTCGATAGAGTAGCAGCCTCGTCCTGGTCCAGCGAGGGTATCTTCTCCTCTGTTCTTGGCCTTTTTTACATGAAAAATGGCATGTAACTGAAAGAGGGTGCTTGACCGCATCTTGGGAGAACTGGCCCTTTGTGGATCTAGCTTTCTTGCCCTGCCTGTCTGCTTGCTTACACAGTGCGGCGGAATCGTTTGCTTCTGGCATTCCTTCCCGCCCTGATGGCCCTGGAAGCTGGGGGTAAAGGGGTTTTCCTTCCATAACCGGCCATTCCCTGTTTTTGGCGAGCATTTGGAATAACTAGTGAATTACAACTTTATTGCACCGCAATTGGTGCATTAGTATTTGCAGCCTTAATGCTTTTTGCTGGTTGGTTTCATTATCACAAAGCTGCTCCAAAATTGGCTTGGTTCCAAGATGTAGAATCTATGTTGAATCACCATTTGGCAGGATTACTAGGATTTGGATCTCTTTCTTGGGCCGGACATCAAGTACATGTATCTTTACCAATTAACCAATTTTTAAATGCTGGAGTGGATCCAAAAGAGATTTCACTTCCTCATGAATTTATCTTGAATCGGGATATGTATAATTATTCAAAAACTTTTTCGAAGTTTTTAATATTAAACATTTTAATATTTTAAGTTTTAAAATACACAAAGACAATACATTCTTTCTTCAATTTGATTATTTTAATTAAAATGATTGTTTTAAAATTTTTAAACTTTTAATTAAAAATGACTCTTTTAGAATTTTTAAATTTTTAATTAAAATGACCCTTTTACAATATAAACGAGATAAGAGATGAGTATTTATTTCAGTAAATATTTTTAAAATTATTTATTTTAGTAATTATTATATTTATTTAATTTATAAAAATAAAAAATCCTCACAATTACTCGAACTTTTAAATTCTTGCTAAATGACTTTTAAAAAAAATAAATTAGAATACCATAGATTTGACGAAATAGAATACACCTCAATTTACATCTCTAATCTTTCAATACATAAAGCATTTTTTTGTCTGGCTTAAAAAGATTCTTACAATAAAACGTTGAATACATTATCACATACCATAATTTAAACTGCAAAAATATGAAAAGAAGTATTAGTAGACACGCAAACGCAGAAATAAAACCAGGAACCCAATTTGAGTCATAATAGTAAGTAATGAAGAAGGCACTTCTGCTACCATCATGCTTGTTATCGAGCAGAATATTAAATCATTCTTCCACCTTAACCCATGATAACAATAAAGACATCTCACCGCCCACAAATTCAGCCCAACAGAATACACAAATTCAATTATAATATTAAACCACTCTTCTACCTTAGCCCATGACAACAATAAAGACATTTCACGGCCCACAAATTCAGCCCAACAGAATACACAAATTCAATAATTGAATTTGTGTTGAATTTGTGTATTCTGTTGAACTGAATTTGTGGACCGTGAGATGTCTTTATTATTGTTGTCATGGGTTAAGGTGGAAAAGTGGTTTAATACATAACAACGCCAGTAATCCAAATATGAGCTTCAAGGGCAGTGACTTATAGAAATCAGACTCAGCAATGGGCCCAGCTAGAACAATATCAAAAATCAAGTGACATTTATGAAGCCATAGCTCGCCAGTCTCTCAACAATAACTTGATGAAGTATGGAGTTAAAGGACATCTACTTAATGCTGGCATTTGCGAACACTGTAAAGGGGATCTCATTGCTATAAACAATGCAGTAGAGAGATATCAGGAGCTGGATCCAACATTTTCAGGAACACGTGAATATAGATTTTTGACGGATATTTCTTCTGCAATTGAAGAAGAAGATGTTGGACACTTTACTACCATTGTCAAGGAATTTGATAACACTAGCAGGAGGCAATGCAGTGTATGGTGTTGATTTCTTGAGATAGATGAGAATTCCAATGTATTTGGTGGTTCTATGCCAAATCTTGATGTACCTGCTGCTAGTTATGAGTAAGCTAGCAATGCAGGTCTTACTCCACGCCAACTATTTACCATGGAGCATGAACCATTCCTCAAGAAAGGAGTATCTTGGATGAACAAAACCGCAAAGGCTTGCATTATTGTTTCGACCCTAATTTTCTCTGCTTGCTACAGCTGGTTAACTGGTAACAATAATGATGACAATAAAGGAAGTCAAAACGATTCCAAGAGACTAGCCTCTCACGTTTTTCTGAAGAGGACTTTCTCAAGTCACTACCGCTCAAGTTGATATCTGGCCTAGTGGCATTATTTATCTCAATCATAAGCATGATCTTAGCATTTAGTAGTACCTTCTTCATAACAAATTACAAATATTTGAAGTGGGTTCCTAGTTCAATCTCTGGGGTTGCATTTTTAACAATACCCCTATTTGTATGTCTTCAGTTTCCCCTATGATTTGATATGATGTATTCAGCTTACATTTCTAGTTCTCTCTCTTGACCAAGAAACTCACCATTCCTTAGAATAATGGAAGTATATCAATAGAAATCGGTTCCATTTTTCTGATACGTAGGTTTCTCTACTATGCATGATTTTACATTCCAATTGTGTGTATAGCTATAATTGGATTCAGATCTTCTCACATGTTGAAAATGATAATTTGTCAACAAAAATAAAGTAACAAAAAAAAAAGAATAATTACAATAAGGATAAAATGACAATGAGATAATGGCAGGAGACAAAAAGAAAATAAATCTTCTCAATTTTTTTTAACAATTAAGAGAGTAAAATGTAATCTCTCACTATTAATTTTTATAAATAAGACAAAAAAAATGAGAAAGAGATAGCATTGAAGGATTATAGATCACACTTTACTCCCTCAATTTTTTTTAACAATTGAGAAGATCTATTTCCAACAAAAGTGTGGAACGATAATATAAAGGGAAAAACAAATAAACCATATGTTCATCGTCAAAATATTAAAATTAAAGACAATTAAATTTTATTTCAAGTGTTAAGAATAAAATAAAATTAATTAAAAGCTACCGGTATTATTAATATTTTTCGAAATATACTTTACCCAAACAAATATTAAAAAATGCACTGTAAGTTTGGAAGTTGATGAGCAATAACAGTTTTCACGCATTTCTCTTCTTTTCCGTTATAAAACTTATGCCACTCCAAAGCAACTTGTGTCAATGGAGTTCCATTCCTTGTTTCAATTAACAACTAATCATGTGTAACATGAAAGTTTAATAGTGTACAAGAATTTTGTATCTATACATTACAAGCACACTACAAAGTTGTACCACCACCGTCAGACATAAGGGATGCTGCAGCTGCAGCAGCCGTAGGAACAACTCCAGTTGAAATGCCTGGTTTTGACAGATGCAAAAGCCTGATAAAAATTGAAGTCAAACAGTTGTACGTGTTAGAAATATGAATGAACAATACAAAGTATGATAATCTTCATGACAGAAGGATATGTTAGTAATATGATATGACAGAAGGGTTCAAAAATGATAATCTACCTCGTGACTTATTCGAATAGGATAGTTAGACTTTACAAGAGCATGCATGGCAATGTGACAAAACATTCCAGATTAAAATTCTAGGGGATATTATTTTAACCTCCCAACTTAGATTATATCACACAAAATCCCCTTGATTTGTCATACCTACACTGAATTCTCCGTCACATTTTATAAAATGATGGGATAGAGAGTATGTATTATTCTCATGGGAGATTAGCATATATTTTTTACAAATGGTGAAATCTTATATGTAATATCGCCAAATCTTCGGGGGTTAGTGTAATTTGTTCAAAATTTAGCCTCATACAGTATAAAAAGAGTAGGTGTATGCAGCCTTGTACAAATAGAAAGATTGTTTCCAGAATTTAAATTTGTAAGCCCCAAGTAGCAAGGCAACAACTTTTCCATTGCACCAATTCAACCTGTAAGTTGGCAACAGACTATATCCGACAATTAGCCGCCACCAGGTATACAAAAGCTACCACTTCAGCCCCGGAAAAGTTGAAAACATACAATATAGAAAATTTGCAGAAGGAAGACAATAGAAGTTTCTTACGGTGCAAGATATTCACAAAAGGATGAAACTGCAGAAGCAACTTCAGCATAGGTTTCACCAGTTGCAGGTGCAGTTACTTCCACCAACTGTATACCAGGCGTTACCGGTACAGCCTCGTCCGTTGCATGCACCTTTAGCATTTTATTGATTGATGACACCGTTACAGTGATTTGTGCACCCCTGTTAAAATGGAAAGAAAATCCCACTCTAAGCAGTTCATGGTCTAACTTGTACCCAAGTAAATAAAACATACGAAGCACATTCTTGCTTGCTTTGCTTTCAACCATTGTCCTAACCAGAACTGAAATTTGTTCAGCACCGGCACCCCTCATTGCACCCCCAATATGTCTTACAGTCCTGAACAAGTCACCAAGCATTTAACAGATTTTTATATGGACATGAGAAAAGTTCTAATAAGTGAATGGCGACAATACTGCATGGTTTACCATGATGGTTCAGCCTGCTCAAGATCACATAAAAGTCGAACCTCAGATGCTACAGGGCCTGGAAAGAAAGCCAATAAAATCATGTCCAACTTGAAAAACTCCAAATTCTTATGTCATATACTCGATGTTGTTTTCAAGTGATTAAGTAACACTAGAATAATAATGTTAAGAGAATCACTAAAGGTGTGGAAACATCTCACATCAATGTAGGAAAAATCCAGAACAGTAAACACATCATATACTGGGATAAGTATAATTCTTTGGTGATTCATGCATTAATTGAAAAATCAATAGAAGAGCACAATAGCTACCAAGTAACAGCATAGAAATGATAAATCAACAAATCATGGCAAGCTGAACTTCAGAGAAAAAAAAAGAGTACATGACACTTCAGCCTACAGAGGCTTGGTTTAGAGATGTAATTCTGTTTTGCTGATTTGCTTCCACCAAGTTAGACAGAAATGGTGCTTGAATGCTTAAAAACAAGCATTTATCTTTGCCATTGTTATGAAATGGAATAGTTTATCACTCTTTCCTATGGTGTTTATAACATGAAAAGTTAGTAAGTATGCTTTGATAGACATGCAGTGGGATTGGAGGCTTTGTTGGATTGAAGTATGTTTCCCTCATTCCTAAGGTGAGTTATTCACTGTTTGTTTACAAAATGATAAATAATACTATTTCCTTATTCTTTAGCAATAAAACTTCTTTCACCTTGGAATAAAGGAACACTGACAGATAATGCATTTGCCTTGCTGGCTACAACATCACATATTATCACAAGAAAACACTAACCAAGATTTGGACCACTCTTGAGGCAAATTTCATGAATCCTTAATCGTTCTCTTTGGACGCCACATAGCCCTTGAAGAAGAATCTCAAGGGCCTCAACATGCTGCAAAAAGATTACAAAATATCAGATGCCAAGGTCAACTTGAACACAATGCTTTCCTTTCCTTATAAAAATTTAAAATAATACAATAAGATAGAATTATCGAGCTAAAAGAAATGTTCACTTAATTCTTATTTAGAAGGTGGAACCAGAGAAATGCACGCATTGATGGGCGTTAGATTCGGAAATAAACTTGTTTTCTACTTTTCTTGCACATAGAGATTCTGAACAAAATAAACTCCACTATGATAAACCACCCTGTATACTCATTCAAAATAGTAGAATACCTCAGTCCAACAAGAAAGATAATGAGAACAGTGTCAACATAAATATTCAAAGAGGTTTAAAGCAATTTACTTGAAAAGTATTGCGGAAGTGATAACGGCCAATATGGGTGACAATCTTGAAGTCCTTTGTGAGGAAAATTCAGTATTTTTATAATATTAGAAGGTTCTGTTCAAATATCAGCGTGTAATGTTTGAATATTACAATAGCATATATTTAGATAATTGTGGTAGTCAAAGTTTTGCTTCTTTATGAAAGCTTCTCAATGCAAAACCCACACTACAGGAAATTAAGAATTAAGAATATGATACATTCAATAAGGTACTATGTTTTTGAAATTATACGAGTACCGAAATCCTATGCTACCTTTCAAGGGAACAATTCACACCCTAGATAGCTATAATTTGAAGCAACTGAAACATCTCAAACTCTAGGGAAAAGCAAATAAATTTAAAAATCAAAAGAAAATGCATAAAATCACCTGTGTCTCTATAATACCCTGAACCACGCATTCCATATTCACCTTTGTTCCACTGCATTAGACACCAAGTGTTACAAAGCTGTTTATGCAACTCGTCAAATATTTCCCTATTTCATGCAATACAAAAAATGTGAAAGAAGAAGGTAGAAGAGGAAAGAGAGTCACAGCAGAGAGAGAGTGCACGGTGGTGGCGGACGGTGGTTGAGATGCTCTAACAAGAAGTACAGAGTGTGCGAACTCTGGAAGACGAATCACGAAAGAAGAAAAAGAAAGAGGGGCTTAGCAGGACCTACACTATTTAAGGTGCACTGTGGTCCTTAAATTCTATTCTCTCAAGTAGTGTTGTGAACTACAGATGCACATGATCGATCCAATCCTAAATTCGGTTAATCATATTTTAACGGTTTGGATTTATCTTTTGATTTAATATTATTTTTGGTTAGATTTGAGTAGATTTGATGAGGTCCGATTATATTTGATAACTAAAAATATATTTCTAATAAAATTAATAAAGAAATGTTATATTTTATACTTTAGTAATATTTTTATATTATTAATGTTATTTTTATTTCATAATCATTTATTTTGATATAAACATAATATGATATTTATATACTTTAATATTTAAGTTTAACATTTTATTAATTTGGTATATATAATTTTCAACATAATATGTTAACACAATCTTATCCATTTTTTTATTGGATAAGTTAAGAATTGAGTTCGAATTGTAAAATTAGGGATTAATTCTCTAAAATGAGAAGATTGAAAAAAGGATAAAGTGAGCTAGTGAGATATTAGTTTTTATTGAATTTGTAAGTATTATCATATGAAAATCTGCTGTCTTAATTTAAAAGTAATTAAACACTTATTTTCTCGTTTTATTAGCCTTCCTACGAAGCTTGATTCTAAACTAACATTCAAACTGTAAGAAATTAAAATAGCAGGTGAAATTGTTTTCTCTACAAACCTAGTACGAACAAGTTTCTCTATGAAATCTGTTGAAAGAGAATAGATACGTAGATTGCATGAGTCACTTCACTAGCTAGCCTTAACAATTAGTTAATACCAGTTAAGGAGGGAAAATTTTCAAGTGTACTGGTGTTTCAATAAATTTTAACCGTTGATCTTAATATACTTGAAAACTTTCCGTTAAGGAGTTAGGCTGAGCTGGCACAATGAGCCTTAGCTAGTTAGCTGGCACAGTTAGTTAATACAACTGCATCACATGCTTGTATCACTATAAAATACAAGATTGGGAGCGCCGAACTGGCTAGTGAACCGATCAAGTCATATACTCAGATGATAAAAGAAGATGATGCAAGTCTCATCTATCAAAAAGGAAAAAGCCAAAAATACCAAAACAGAGAACAGACAAATGGAGATTAGTACAAATATACTCAGATGTCCAAAGAGAAAAAAAACTAATGACGATGTTGTTAATGAATCGCTCACTTAGTTTGTGGTTCCTTCTGATCACAACTTCAAAATCTCTCCAAGCAATTAAATTTTTAGTTGGTGAAAACTTTAGTACAGAAATTTCTTGCTTATCCAATTTGCAACATAGTTCAGTCGTTAAATAATATTGAATGTCTATAATGAAATGAATTTGAATTCTTCAAAATTGAATCTATGAATCATACAAGTCTAGAAATTATAGGGTAGAGTGCAAGTGACATAGACATTAATTATGACCGAAAAAATTTATGTGATGTGTTTCTCTAAATGCTACGAACTGAAGTTTGAATCTAGAAAATAGAATAAGGTGTTAAGTGAGATTGAAGAATAAAATTGGATTTATCAAAACCAAAATGAAACTTAGGGCCAGTAATCCTATATTTACACCTAAATGAAACTGAAGAAGCAGTGGAGGCTTACCCACGGTGAGATACAGTGAAATCGGAGAGAGAGAGAGCTAGCTTGAACACAGAGAGAGAGAGACGCCGAGGAGAGAACGAAAGCAACACCAAGAAGAGGACCGCGACAGAGCTAAGGCGCGCCGGAGAGAAGAGAACGAACGTGAGCAGGGTTTTGTGAAGGTGAGCGACGTCGACGGGAGAAGTGGGAGGCTAGTCCAGCGGCGACTTGAGGGTTGTGGCAACGCCGGCGGCGATGGCACCCTCTGGGCGATGGAGAGCTGTTCGGCGATGGAGAAGGTGTGGGATGAGAGGCTGCTAGGGCCTAGGGGCAATGTCTCTCTTCTCTGATGTATGGGGGCTATGCCTATGCGTGAGACTCACTGGATTCGGTTAGTGCCTCGAGCTCAACTATTTTTATTTTTTTTTGCCAATTCTACGTAGCTTATAAGTTGGTGTCTAAATTTTGCCTAACTTACTTTTTGTAATAAGTTTTGATTTTTTAAAAATTATTTATTTTTATATTTTTTAAATTAAATATTAATTTTTAACCTTTTTTAATAAGTAGGCACCACTTTTTAGCAAGGTTCGGAAAACCGGACCGGTCATCAAACCTCTCTACTTACTGGTTCACTGGTTTACTGGTCTAACCGGTTCAACCGGAAGAACCGTTTCAGAATAAAATAATAAATAAATTATAAATAAACATCATAAAATATTATAGTCTAATATAAATCTTAAATATCTTCCAAATTTAAAACATTATATGAAATATCAACCAAATCCATATGATCTTCTCAAAATACAAAGTTAAATAATGAAAAGAGCAATGGTGCAAACAGCAACAGTACAACTAGAAATAATCATTAATCACTCCTAAATTAATTCAAAACAGTAGCATAACAAATAATCACCCCTAAATTAATTCAAAACAGCAGCATAACAAAATCACTAATCACAAATCACTTATCACAAATTCAAAATTCAAAACACTCAGTGTCATAAATCCATAACAAAACAGCAGCATAATTGCACAACAAGTTAACAACATCAGCTTAACAAGTCACTAATCAGTAATCACAAATTCCAAACTCAAATCAACAGCATTACAAAAGACCCAAGAAATCACAAATCACAAATTCAACCTCAAATCCCTGAAACAGAGTAACACAGACTCAACTTTCCACTAACCTCAAATCAGTAAATCAGTAATCACAAATTCCAAACTCAAATCAGCAGCATTGAGCAAACTAAATTTATACCAGCTAACTTCAATTTATTTTTGTATTTTGCAACCCCTTGTTTTGTTTTGCAGTTTTGCTTCCTTCCACTTGATCACATTAGATGTATTGAATCCAATTGCCAACCCTTCATCCAATGGCATAGCCCCCTTAACTGAAAGCCGCAACCCCACTTGCCCATTAATGTCTCCCACTTATATATATATATATATACACAGAATATATTATTATCCCAAACCATACATTGTTAAACTAGAGGCAGAGGGTTGCATATTCAGCTTGACAAAAATGTCAGAGCTTCCATTTTCACTAACCTCAAAAATTCAACCTCAAATGCCTGAAAACAGAGAAACACAGACTCAACTTTCCACTAACCTCAAATCAGTAAATCAGTAATCACAAATTCCAAATTCAAATCAGCAGCATTACAAAAGATCCAAGAAATCACAAATCACAAATTCAACCTCAAATCCCTGAAATAGAGTAACACAGACTCAACTTTCCACTAACCTCAAATCAGTAAATTAGTAATCACAAATTCCAAACTCAAATCAGCAGCATTACAAAAGACCCAAGAAATCACAAATTACAAATTCAACCTCAAATCCCTGAAACAGAATAACAGACTCAACTTTCCACTAACCTCAAATCAGTAAATCACAGTTTCACTTACCTTCCACTGGCAGCAGGAAGACGACGGCGGGACGACGAAGACACGACGGCCAGACGACGGCGACACCACGACGCACCAGCTGGAGGCCTCGAGCAGCGATTTCACCTGGGAATGGAAGACGTGCCGAGCTAGAAAGGGGAGACGCCACGGAGAAGGAGAAGGAAGAGGCCGCGGAGACACTAACACAGACGAACAGCGGCGGCAGTTCCGTCCAGGAAGCTGGATTTTTGGGTTGGGAAGGAGCTAGGGCTTGCTGTGTGTTTCGTCCAGGAAGCTGGAATGAGCTGGGTGTTTGGTGGGGTGAGGGACTGAACTCGCGTGGGGACTGGGGGTGGGTGGGTTTTTTTGTTTTTTTTTTTTTCCCTTAACAATTAAAACGACAGCGTTTCATACGAACCGGTCGGTTCCCGGTCCGATCCAACCGGCCGGTTACCATCCGGTTCAACGGTTTCTTCCTGGTTTTGTCATTAGCGGTTTTAATAAGAGAATCAAACCATTTTCTACACAGGTTCTCGGTTGAACCGGTTTGATCGACCGATCCAGTCCGGTTTTTAGAACATTGCTTTTTAGGCACTATAGCATTCACCTTTTTTTTCTCTCTTAAAATTATAAAAACAAAGCAGTTTAGACTTTAGAAAGTTAAGCCTCAAAGTAATCCTAAAGTTGCACTCGAACTTTAAAAGTGGTCCAATTTTGTTCGTGGTCCAATTTCGTTCTCGAACTTGCACTCCATAGTAGGGGACGTATTATTTGGAGTTTTGAAACTCCTTTACCTTATTAATATTATAATATGTATTAACACGGTATCTTAGAAGACATTACATTAATGAAACTTTTAATGCATATTGATAAAATCATTAAACAATTAATGTATTATTCTTGTAAAACTACAAACAAAATATTTATATTTAAACTATAAATACTTAATTACAAATTTATATTTAAATATTTATTATACTATAACAAATATTAAACAGTATAATAAAATAATTACTTATTAATATTCTTTTATAGAATTTGTTAATACTTTTATTATAATTTTAACATATATAATATTTTATTCTTCTATTTTATATCATATTTTTATTATACTATAAAAGTTATTAATAAATACAATAAAATATATTAGTAAGTACTATAAAAAAATATTATTGAGTAATTATTTTATTATACTCATTAATATTTTTTATAGTAACATTTAAATATGGTATAAGAAAAGAGTAAAAATAAATATAGTGTAAAATAAAAAAATTAAAAAAAAAGTCTAACAAATCACCAAAATTTTGAATGATCTGTCTCCTCACAAAAGAAAAATAGATTCATGTAATTAAAGATTTTTTATTTGTTTTGAAAATTAAAAAATTATTTTAATTCATTTAAATAATTTTTTCATATATTAGCCTTTTATAATTAAATTTAAATTTTGAATTTCTAATATTAGTAAATAAAATTCATTATAAAAATTACAAAATTTAAATCCAAAAAAATATTTTTAAAAGAGACCTCTTGAAATGAATATTAATTTTAGTGTGCATGTACTTCTACTCATTTTATTATTATTATTATTTGTCTTTGAAGAGAATGGCAAGGACATATAGTGAAGATATATGCCTTGCGGATAGTGCAAGTTCGCACATCATTTTCAAAAGTGATATATATTTTACCCATCTTGTGCCAAAAGAGAAATATGTTAATATTATTATTGGTTCAGACAATGTGATAGAAGACTCCGGAAGAACTATAATTTTGTTTCCTGGAGGAACAAAATTTATAATAAATAATACACTATTATCTACCAAGTCCCTGAGAAACTTGTTGAGTTTTAAAGATATTCGCCGAAATGGATATCATGTTGAGACAATGAATGAGGAAAATCATGAGTATTTATGTATCACAACTCATGATTTAAATAAGAAAGTTATATTAGAAAAATTACCTTCACTTTCATCTGGGTTGTATTATACCAAGATTAGTGCAATTGAATCACATGCCATTGTAAATCAGAAGTTTAATAGCCCAAATGAATTCATAACTTGGCATGATAGATTGGGTCATCCGGGAACAACCATAATGAGGAGAATTATTGAAAACTCCCATAGACATTCACTAAAGAACCAGAAGATTCTTAAATCTAGTGAATTTTGTTGTTCTGCATGTTCTCAAGAAAAGTTAATTTTAAGGTCATCACCAGTAAAGATTGGATTTGAGTCCCCTGAATTCCTAGAAAGGATTCAAGGTGATATATGTGGACCTATTCATCCACCATGTGGATTTTTTAGATATTTTATGGTCCTAATAGACGCATCTTCGAGATGGTCACATGTGTGCTTATTATCTTCTCGCAACCTAACGTTTGCGAGATTACTGACTCAAATTATTCGATTAAAAGCACAATTTCCAGAAAATATAATCAAAGCAATTCGTCTTGATAATACTGGTGAATTTACTTCCCAAGCATTTGATGCTTATTGTATGGCTAATGGAATAAGTGTTGAACATCCAGTAGCTTATGTTCACAAAAAAATGAGTTAGCAGAATCACTTATTAAACGCCTCAAATTAATTGCTAGACCCTTGCTTATGAGAACAAATCTCCCAACCTCGGTTTGGGGGCATGCTATTTTACATGCCGCAGCACTTATTCGTTTGAGGCTAACGAGTTACCATCAATTCTCTCCTATGCAATTAGCTTTTGGCCAGCAGCCAAATGTTTCCCATTTAAGAATATTTGGGTGTGCGATATATGTTCCCATTGCACCACCTAATCGCACCAAAATGGAACCCCAAAAAAAAATTGGGGATATATGTTGGAAATGATTCTTCCTTTATAGTGAGGTATCTTGAGATACAAACTGGAGATGTATTTAAAACTCGATTTGCAGATTGTCATTTTGATTAATCAAAATTTTCAATATTAGGAGGAGAGAATAAGCTTCCTGAAAAGGAACTTAATTGGAATGCATCATCCTTGATGCATTTAGATCCTCGCTCAAGGCAATGCAAACTAGAAGTTCAAAAGATTATACATTTGCAAAGAATAGCAAATGAATTGTCTGATGCATTTTCTGATACAAAGAGGATAACCAAGTCGTATATACCAGCAGAAAATGCCCAATTCAAATTGATGTCCCAGTAGGATAAGTAGCCACTGAAGCAAATTCACGCCAGAAGCGTGGCAGGCCTGTCGGTTATAAAGACAAAAATCCTCGGAAGAGAAAAGAGGTAAATACTATTCCTGTTGAAAAAGACATAGTAGAGACACCTGCAGTTGTCCAAAATTCTAATATAGTGTTAACGCCAGAAGACGTTCAGGTACATGAAAATTGTGAAAATGACGAGATCTCGATAAATTATGTCTTTACAAGAGAGAAATGGAACCGAAATAAGACAATTGTCAATGAAATATTTGCATATAATGTGGCATTGAATATCATGCATGAAAGTAAGGATCTTGAGCCAAGATTAGTCAAAAAATATCGACAAAGGAATGATTGGCCAAAATGGAAAGAAGCCATGAAGGATGAATTAGACTCACTTGCAAAACGTGAAGTCTTTAGAATTGTAGTCCGTATACCTGAAGATGTAAAACCTGTTGGATACCGATGGGTTTTTGTGAGAAAACGAAATGAGAAAAATGAAGTTGTGCTCTACAAAGCCCGACTTGTGGCACAAGGTTTTTCACAAAGGCCCGGTATAGATTATGAAGAAATGTATTCCCTTGTAGTGGATGCGATAACATTGCGTTATTTGGTCAGTTTGTCTGCATATCATAAACTGCGTATGAATTTAATGGATGTGGTAATAGTCTATTTATATGGCTCATTAGATCGGGATATCTATATGAAAGTCCCTGAAGGACTAAAGATATTTAAACCATCCAATGAATATTCGCAAGGGTTATACTCAGTCAAATTGCAAAGATCTTTATATGGTCTGAAGCAATCTGAACGAATGTGGTATAATCGTCTTACTGAGTATCTGGCCAAAAATTGATTCAAGAATGATGATATCTTCCCGTGTGTTTTCATAAAGAAATTTGCATCTGGATTCATTGCTGTGTACGTTGATGATTTAAATATCATTGGGACTCCTGAAGAGATTCCAACAATTATAAAAGCTCTAAAAAAGAGTTTGAGATGAAAGATCTTGGAGAGACTAAATTTTGTCTCAGCTTGCAGATCGAGCATACAAAAAATGAGATATTTATTCATCAAACAACATACACAAAAAGATCTTGAAGAGATTTTATATGGATAAGTCACATCCCTTGAGTACCCCAATGATTGTAAAGTCTTTGGATGTGGAAAAGGATCAATTCTGTCTTAAAGAAGAGAACAAAGATATCCTTAGTTTTGAAGTACCATATCTTAGTGCCATTGGAGCGCTAATGTATCTTGCTAATAATACGCGACCTGACATTTCATTCACGATAAATTTACTAGTAAGGTATAGTTTCTCTCCAACCAGGAGACATTGGAGTGGAATCAAACAAATATTTTGATATTTTCATGGAACGGTTGATATGGGATTATTTTATCCATATGAATCCAAGTCACAATTAGTTGGCTACGCAAATGCTGGATACTTGTCTGATCCACATAAAGGGAGATCTCAAACAGGATACCTATTCACATATGGTGGTACAGCTATATCATGGAGGTCCACGAAACAGACGATTGCGGCAACATCCTCTAATCATGCCGAAATACTAGCGATACATGAAGCTAGTCGCGAGTGTTTTTGGCTGAGGAGTCTGATTGAATATATTCTATCATCATGTGTACTGATTGATCATAAGATAACTCCAACTGTCCTGTTTGAAGATAATACAGCATGCATTGCTTAACTTAAGGGTGGATACATCAAAGGTGATAGAACAAAGCATATTTCTCCCAAATTTTTCTTCACTCATGATCTTCAAAATCAAGGGACAATTGATATCCAACAGATCCGCTCAAGTGACAATCTAGCAGATTTATTCACAAAGTCACTCCCAAAATCCTCTTTTGAAAAATTGGTACATCAAATTGGGATGTGCTGATTTCGAGACATAAAATTATGTCGGTAAGAGGGAGAGACTGTACTTTTTTTCTCTTGGTCAGGTTTTTTTCTATTGAGTTTTTCTTGACAATGTTTTTAATGAGACAGTCCCCATCATAAAGGATATTGTACTCTTTTTCCTTCACTAAGGTTTTTTCCACATGATTTTCCTTTAGTAAGGTTTTAACGAGGCAATAATTTTAAATGGTCATCCAAGGGGAAGTGTTGTGATAAGCATGGTGAATGCCCATTTAATGAATTGTGACTTCCTTCACAATCCTGGGCGACCAACCTTTTCATTATAGAATTTGATTTTATCAAGAGAAGACCTTTTTAATTACTTTTGAAAGCACAGCTTTTATGTGCCCATAAATAGAAGTATGATACGAAGCATATGATAACAACAATAAGAATATAACATTCTTCACTCTCTCTCTTTTGCACTATTCTCTCTCTTATATACTTTATTATTAAATACATGATTATATCTATTATAGTAATTCTAGTAAAAATTACTACGAGAGTTATCTAATTATATTTCCATATTTTATATTTGTTATCTCTTCCTAATTTATTTATTTAGTTATTTTATAACAATTTTATCAATATACATTAAAAACTTCATTAATGAAATTCCTTAAAATATTGCACCAACGTACATTACAATGTTAATAATCTAAATAAGTTTCAAAACTCCAAATATTAGGGGAGTACGTTTGGAGTTTTGAAACTCCTTTACATTATCAATATTGTAATGTGTGTTGGTACAATTTTCTAACAGGTATTCTATTAATAGAACTTTTATTATATTGATAACATCATCAAACAATTAATGCCAACAAATTATATTTTTTTTTTAAAATTAATATTTAAAAAATTAACACTAACATAAAATTATACTTTTAAATAAAAACCATAAAATATTAATAGGATACGTTTCTTAATAAAACACCAATTAAAAAAAACATTGCTTTAAAATTATTTTTATAAATTAATAATTTAATAAAAACGTTGCCAACACACTAATTATTTTCTATTTGTCATTTTCTATTCTTATTATTTTTATTATCTCAAGCAAAAAATATCTCTAACTATATTTTTTAGATAAGATTTATTAATCTTTACAGATATTATGTACTTATATATACACTCTAATATTATTAATTTAAAAGATTACATATATCTATTTCTTTTGTTGAGATATTTAAAAACCATGTTTAACCGCTTGAAAAAAATAATACAATAATGTTTATTTAAAATAAGATGAATATATTTATTTAAAATTTAAAAATTTTAAATAAATTGATTCATATTAATTTAAAATAATACAAATATGTTTGTTTAAATAAAAAAATTTTAGAATAATAAGAGTATTATGTCCTTTTAATTCTTTTAAATTTTTATTTTTATCATAATTTTATAATAATTTAATATCAATTTAAAAATAAAATAAATTTAAATTAAAATAAAAATTAAACCCAAATAAAATTTAATGTCGATTCTTTTCTTTTTTTAATAATTAAATAATAATTTTTTTCTCTCTTCTTAATTAAAGAACACTAAAACTCCAAACAATTTTAGAGTATCAAATCAGTCCTCTAGAGATTAACAAAGGTTAAGAAATGAGCCAAAGTTGGAGAGTACTCATGCAAGCCACCTGTCGTCTGTATATAAATCGGACGCTTTCATTTGTGTAATTGAATCGTGTGATTATTTTTTATTTTTTTTTTCCTATTGGACCGTTGGATTTGTTTGACACTTGCGTTACCGGCAACGTAAATTACCCTGCATCCCAATTATCTTGCTATACATATCAAAATTAAAAAATATTATAACGGAGACACTTGTTACCGCAACAGAAAAATCAAATTTTGACATCTGATAATTAGCTCATATTTTTTTTTTGTCAAAAATTTAAGAGTAAAAGATAAATAGGTCCTTGACCTTTTAAAACGCGGACATTTTCGTCCTTTAAGATTGAAAAATACATTTTGATTCCCCACGTTTTAAAACGGTCGACAATTATACTATTCCGTCCGTTTTGGGCCAAAAACAGCAACGGAGCCAGCTGACATGGAAGGACAGTGAATGACGTAGCCGTTACAGTTGTTGAGGTGGATTGGGACAAAATTTTAGTGGACAAATTCGTCCCTAAAGTGCCAAACGATGCCGTTTCCACCAGTGAACCCTATTTCATCCAAACGCAAGGTGAAAGTCATGGTCGGTGCTTGTGCGATCATCCATGACGACTGAGGGGGGTTCTAAGTCAACATCAACAAACCATGAAGAAGATCAACATCAATAAAATGAACTCAAATTCATCATATTCAACAAAGATCCATCAAATTCTAAGTCAAAATAACGAATCAAACAACCCCAAATCAAAACAAAAACTTCTTTTTTTTTTTTATCTATTTTGGAAAAAGATTAATAGAAAACTGACCCTGTAGAGTGTGTTCAAGCACTTGGAGCAGCCACCAAGACCAGGGAAGCCATTAACATTGTTGGTTCTACTGATGCAATTATTCTCTAACCTTCTCACAGTTTTATCCCCAACAAGTTCACCATTTTCATTAACTGAAAATGCATCTGGACAACTCAGAGGGTGAAGCTTTATCCCACAGAAGCAGAACACAACATCACATGTCTCATTGGGTCTTTTCAGCTGAATCCCTCTCACTTTCAGTGCATTCTCTAAGTCATTCACACATATTTCTGAGTCATCTGGTAACAATGGCATCTCATATGATGATGATGATGTGTGGGTATGGCTATGGGTTAATGCAGTGGAAGAATATGCAGAGTATAACCATGATGCAAGAACAGGGCAGCACCGTGTGCGAGGGAGCTCCATGTCAGAACTACCACCACCACCGCCTCCACAAGCATTCTTTATACCGTCAAAGAGTTCATCTGAGAGTGTCAAGGGGCAACCTTTGACATCAGATTGTTCAGGGAATGCAGGGATTGTTGCTGTTGATGGATGAGATGGGCCTGGGCCTGGGCTTGTGTTTGGGAGGATGGGTTTAAGGGTTTGAAGGGTTGTTGTTGATGATGCGTCATTGCACATGCAATAATGGAAGAAGATGATAATGCAGAAGAGGAAAAGGGTTAGTGGTAGTGGAGCTGACATGGTGTTTGATGAAATGTTTATGAGAGAAAAAGAAAGAAAGGGTATAGTTGTCCACTAAAATTTTGTTCTAATCCACCTCAACAACTGTAACCGCCACGTCATTTACTGCCCCTCTATGTCAGCTAGCTCTGTTGTCGTTTTTGGCCCAAAACGGACAGAAGGGTATAATTGTCGGCCTTTTTAAAACATGGGGGATCGAAATGTATTTTTCAATCTTGAGGGACAAAAATATCCGCGTATTAAAAGGTCAGGACGTATTTGTCTTTTACTCAAAATTTAAGTACCTTCATAATATTATTTAAATATTACACACAAAAAAACCCATGCCAAAAATCACAGGTAGTGGAATTAGCGCATTCGGACAACATTTCCCTATTTCCCCAATTCCTCCTCGTATTCGTCTTCGTGCTGCTCAGTGTTCTCCCACCACCACTCCCTCCCTCTACTCATTCGAATCTCTCTCTATTCACCCAGTCTCGGTAGCTACCTCTCTCTTCATCTTAATTTCTGATTAATTGATTATTGAACATTCATGACTTGATCTATTATCAATATGGATTAGTTCAATTTTTTAAATTTCTTTGTTCGCCGATCTATTTTATTAGATTAGTTCTGGTTTTTCCTCTTTATGAGATGAAAGTACAGTAGGTGATTAAATTGATTAAATTCAACGGTAATTCCTTAATCTTTGTGCTCTGTTCTTCCCAAATAGAACCTTAATTTGCTCGTATGTGATTAAACCTTGTTGCTAAGAATGAACTAATTAACATTCTGGTGCGTTAATTTGTTTCCGCTTTGCTCGACATTTGAGTGTAATTAAAAGACAGATGGAAGGAAGAAGGCCTCAGTTTGCTTCTGTTTTCTCATGCCTTTTAGGTTCACTGATCCATCTTCATTAAACACAATGTAATGTTCTTGATTTATCTTTGAATCCTTTTTGGATCTTGGACATACGACATTTCAAATGCCTAACAACTTGTAATATGTGCTCTGTGTGAAAGGGTTTGCTGCATATTTATAGGCTATTTCTCTACGTAGTTATTCTAATCAGTTATTTATTTTGTTTAATGATTTTGATTTTGTTGTTTATGTAGTTAAGAAAAACACAGAGAAAGAAGAACAGGTTGTTGAGAAGGGGAAGTTGGTAAAAATGGCCTTTTTGAAGGGTAAGCCAGTCGTTACGAAAGTGGCAGCGTTGGCAAAGTATGGGTTGCTCCCAGGAGTAATGGTTTTCGCACTCGTCTACTCTCCTCCTAACTCTTCCCAAAACAAACCACCTACCTCTTCCAATTAAAGGTACATTACCTTCTTTTACTGTTGTTTTTCAATTATTATTATTATTATGATGCATGCATGCTAGATGCTAGATTTGTTTTTAACTTTAAGAAATGTTACTTGGTTGACTGGCATATGTGCAATTTGTTGTTATGTTAGTGATTTTACGTAGTTTGTCTCTGGTTTATTGTTAGTTTTATTTCTTTTTTTATGAGTGAGCCACCAATTTTAGTCCCAAAAGATTATGGCGTTGAAAATTTAGCCCAAAAGAAAGAAATGCATGCATGGTCCTCCAAATATGAACTTTTGACAAAATGCTCCAAAATACGCCTTTTCCTTATGTTTTGTGATACTTCGTCAAGCATTAATTATCCTTGAAGGGCCACAGGCATGCTTATTTCGTTTGGGGGCTAAATTGTCAATGTCATGATCTTTCAGGGACTAAATTGGTGGTTTACCCTTTATCTATTTATACTTGTTTATATCTTGATAAGTGAATTTAAACTGCTTTACTGAATAGCAACGACAATCCTTGTCTTGTTACTTGAGATTGGTTACACAAATCATGTCTATGTTTAAAATGTGAAACTGCAGTACTGAATTGCTGTAAAGTTTAATCTTGATTTGCAATGGATGTTGCATTTGTTCTAAATTAGATTTATTGTCTATCATCTGTTAATTAAGTTTCCATGGTTGAGTAGTGGACTGGTATGGTTGTTTACCCGACCAGTCAACTCTTAATCAGTGAGCTGTGGTTGTTTGTTGTTATTTACTTTTTCATTCACTGACTCACCCTCTTGCCGAACCCATTTCTTGCAAGTTGCATTTCATTGTTGGGTACTTAGGTTTAGTGTTTCATAGTTTTGGAAAATTTTGGGAGTGACATATTTTTAGGTGTTTCTATCATTTGTGTCTGTTTTGTTGTCTCATTCAATATCTTTAAGGGATATTAAAGTTGTCAACAATGAAGCATGTGATTGTACATGGGAAAATGTTGGGAATTCTTGACCAAGGAAAGAAAATAATAGCATTTTGAAGCTGAGCTAGTCACAGTTCATCAAAGACATTGTGCAACAAGGGCCTATAAATAATGTTTTGGGTTATCTATGCAAAGAAAGACTAGGAAAAATCATTAGGGTTCCTCATGATACAGGTGTCAATAGAGCAATTACAATGAAATCTAGGTTTACTTGGTTCAGCTACATGGGTCAGATGATTCAAACCGACACGTTTATATTTCTAAACCATGCAGATGATTCTTATGGGTCCTTTTTATTAAACTTTTCTCAACATTTCTTACTGGGTCCTTTTTGATCTTGCTTGTCATGTGAATTCGTGTCAATAAGTACGATTGCAAATTCTTAAGTGTTAAATTAGTACATCCTCTGATATTTTCATGTACATCACATCATATTAAAATATCCTTCCTCCCCCCAATCCTCTCCCCCTCTTATGTTTTGCCGTGGGTTGTTGACTGACAAGCAAAGGTATATCATTTTATGAAATAGAGATAGTTAATTTAAGAAAAATGGCCATTTAGATGTTGGTCAACATCTACTTGAATATCTGAAAGTCTTTTCTGTCAATTGAGATTTGTATGGTTATTTTGGTCTTAGATTATAGGACCGAAGTCCTAACAGTAAATGATGATCCCTTCAATATTTATTTTCAAAAAGTGAAGAAAATAAAAAGACTAAGCTTGAAGTCTTGTGATGGTAACTTTTATGAACAAATCCATGTAATATCCTGCATTCATTTATTAACAACAACTAACTTCAAATTTCATTCCAAAATTAGTGTGCATATAATCAAACATGTATATATGATTGTACACTGAAGTCTGGCTTATCTAACTAGATCTTATATAATCACTCTTTAATGTACTAACATTTTGAATTTTTCGGCTGAAACAGGGTGTTTGGGTTGCTTGTCCTATCAAATGTGAGTCCTTCAGTGAACAATGTTTTGTAATAAAACGGATGCAAAATGGTTTAGAATTTTTTGCAACGTAACTTTTGGTGAGACAATTTAGTTTCGTTTGATCTATGGATCTTGTGCAGCTAAATCCGTTGTTTCTTGAGCATGCTTGAAGCTTAGCTGCAACGCATGTAGGTGTAGCCCCATTTATTATCGTTGATATCTTTTTTTTTTTTTTTTATAAATCGTTATCGTTTAGGGTTTATGGTTTACGATATATATCTCATGAGATTAGGGTTTTGGAAGCACCAAACCAAATTGAACCTCCTCCAAATATGGAGTTGAGATAACGATTAAAGAATAAACCATATAAACCATATTAGGTGTACATCAAAATTAGTCATTATAATTTATTATTAGTATAAAATATGAGTTGAAATATTAAATGTAACATTAAAAATAAGTTAAGTAATATATGTATTTATACATAAATACATGAGAGTTGATTTTGGTGTATACACAATATTTTTGTTAAGAAATATACCGCGAGTTTAACCACCAAAAGAAAGTCAAATTATTCTTAAATTTCAAAAAGAGCCATTTGTTTTTTTTGATTGTTTTGATTTTTTTCCCCCGTAACTTTGATAGTCTAAGTTTAATTTTGACACATTAATAATGTAAAGAGTTTTATATTATTAATATAAATTTATATTTTTAGATGACTTTTTGAATAATAAGATCGATTAGTTAATTTTTATGATTTGACCAATTAGATATTTGTGTAAAAAATTTTAACACGGTTAGTGTGTGAAAATTAAATGTTAGTTACATTTTGGTCATAATAACTTCGATGATGTTGATATCAAACAATTGGAAAACAAATCTGAATCTAATGCCGTATACATGGGCAATTACCCGAAAGGAGAATTAAAATTGAGCATCTCTATAAACAATCAAAATTGACTCCGTCCAAAAGAAAAATAAAAATAAAACCCAAGAATGATTGACCTAAGAGAATAATACTGAAATTGAGTTGGAATTTTAGTTTAGTTTTTTTTTTTTTGGAACACTTCTAACACAATTTAATAGTGATAGGTGAGTGAGTGTTAAGTTAGAGGACTAGAGGCTACGTCAAATAATTAAATATGTGAGATGCAAATCTAATAATAAGTTCCTATTTTATTTTATTTTTTTATTTATAGTTTCAATATTATAATATTATGGCCAATAACTTATAGTTCAACATTTGGAAGATATTTGGGAGTGAATATTGATCATAATAGAGCTGCGTGAAAGATGGTTCAAGAGGTGATTGAGAAAATTCGGGGAATGGATCATCTCCAGTGAGAAAAAAATTGGATGGTGTCCAGTGTTCAATCTCACCATTCATGACTCTCTCTCCTATTTAATTTTGGCCCCACTTGTATAATTAAAGGTGAGAGATCACACTTTATTCTCTCAAGTGTTTAAAAAAATGAAGAGGATCCATACACGAAAATTCGTGTTAGATTGGCCAGTTGGAAAGAGCGTATGCTAAACAAGGCGGGGAGATTGTGTTTGGTAAAATCAGTTCTATCTTCAATTCTAGTCTATCAAATGTAAACTTCCTTTTTCCCCTCCTATGCTCATGATAAGATTGACTCCATGATGTGCTAATTCTTGTAGAAAGGTAATGCGAACGACAGAGGCCTTCCTTTAGTTAAGTGGGAGAAAGTTGTGGCTCCCAAAAATCTAGAAGGACTTGCAGTTAGAGACTCGCAATGTGTTAATGTGGCGCTTATTGGTAAATTGGTTTGGCAAATGTTGAAGGATAAAGGTTGTGGGTGAAACTTCTTTCTCATAAATATTTGAAGCAAAATAAAGATTGGGGATCGACTAAACATGGGTCCTTTGTGTGGAAAAGCATCTCCAAAGTCTATATGACCATCAAAGAGGGCCTTGGGTGGCAGACAAGGAGTTTTTTTCAGTCCTTGTGGTATGATCCTTGGAATACTTTAGGTGTTCTTGCAGATTTTCTTCCGTTTGTTCATGTCTCTGATTTATTGCTTAAGTTGGATGAGGTTTACTATGATGGGACTTGGAATTTTGAAAACTTGTTCACCCTAATTTCCGAGGATATTAAATCCTTTTTGGGGGTTATTCTTCCTCTTGAAAGGAGTGTGAATAAATCAGGTTGGATTTGAAAACTAGTTTCTTCGAAGGGTTATACTACCAAAAGCGGGTACATTTGGCTTGCGCATATGAAATTTCAATGGAGAGGTGACGGGAATTGGAAGTGTCTATGGAAACTTTCCATTCCGGAAAAGGTCAGATTTCTCTTTTAGCTTGCATTGCATTATGCCATTCCCACTAATGTCTTCCGTCATAAAAGGGGTTTAGCGGTAAGTGACCTTTGTAATAAATGTGGTCACGAGCCTGAATATGTGTTATATTGTCTTTGGGATTGTTCCACTGCTCGTCATGTATGGAATTTTTTAGATTCTTCTATTGTTGAACATGCTAATGCTTCTGATTTTCGATCTTGGATTACTAGCATTATTAATGGTAAAGAGGAAATAGTGACTGCTGGAATTTGGTGGATTTGGCGAAATAGATGTAATGATTTATTCAACCCAAATGAACCTTGGCCTAGGAGAAAAATCTCTTGCCTTGCGAGAGCTTTGGTGAATGAGTTGAAAAGGGTGAAGAAGGATAGAAACTTTTGGGATTATGCAGTCTAGAATTTTTTGTGGCAGCCACCCCCCAGAATGTTCTTAAGGTCAATTGTGATGCTAGAGTTCTTCTGGACTCTCTTGTTGCAGGCTTTGGGTGCGTTATTCGTAATCCTTATGGAACTTGGGTTCTAGGTAGCTCCAGGCGTCTGCCCTTTGATTCAGTTTTTAGAAATGAGTTATTGGCAGTCTGAAATGGTCTTATGATTTCATGGAAAGTTGGTTGTGATTCTCTTATTTGTGAAACTGATTCTATGGAAGTGTATCTTTTGCTGAACAATATTACCAACTATGCTGTAGGTGATAATATGGATATTATAGAGAAGATCATGGAGTTGTTAAGTAAAAACTGGGAGGTGTTCTTCACTTGGGTTAGAAGAGAAGCTAATGTTGCTGCGGATTGTCTAGCTAAGATAGGGGTTAAGAGTGTTTATTCTCATTCGGTGTGGATTCAGCCAAGTGATGACCTCAAGCAGATTTTGTTGAAGGATTCTGCTGTGTAGCTTTTTGGGTTTGTGTTCCTGTTTGTTTTAGTTTTTGTTACAGACACAAAAAAAATAAATTATGGTTCAAATGACATAATCTCTCCATACCCACTTAGAGATTGCGGGTTCAAATTTTACTCCTAACTTTCGGGAAAAAAAAGCTCACAGGACAGATGCATGGCTTTTTTTGTAGTAGCTGGTCAACTAACAAAAATGATAACAATACTCCACTTAGGGAGCTATTTTCTTTGGAAAAAGATCCTCTCCAGTTTTTTTAACAATTGATAGAATCCAGTGTGATCTATCACCTTTGATTCTATGAGTGGGACCAGAAATAAATAAAAGAGAGAGCGCAATGAATGGTTAGATTGAACACTGGATACCATCCAGTTTTTTTCTCACTGGAGAGGATCCACTCCCATTTTCTTTCATCAGGAGAGTGCACTAGAACACTTGGTTCTTCTCCAAATATGGAATTTTTTGTCTTGCAAAATGCAAATCTCACAACCCATATGGCTCACACCGCTCATACCATCAAAAGCCATTGTACAATCTGAAATCAACATAAAACAAAGGATTAGCAACTGCAACATGGACAATATAGAATTTATTGATTAGTTAAGAGTTATAAATAGTGATAGAGAAATGGTGGCGGTGGTGGTAGAGAAAAAGTAGTGGTGATAGTGATGGTTTTTCTGGGATAAGGATAGTACTTCATATTGGCATTATAATTTATTGCTCTGTCTTGTATGTTGTTGCCAAACAAATTGAAAAAATTGTGTGTCACTGTGTCTATGTCTTTAGTGTCTATGTTCTTGTGTCTCTGTCTCAATTCATACTTCAACCAAATGCAGCCCAAGTTAACAAAGTAAATGAAGGTAGACCCATAATGGATAGGAGGGCCGAAAAAAACACTAAACACTTAAATGGAGGTGGGCTGAACTTGTAGAGGAGTGTTAGGGAGACAGCAAATTTTGTGATTTGTAGCCTTTAATTAGTTATCATTGGTATTTTTAATGGTGTGAGATTTCATCTAATGATGTGGGATTACTCACTTTTCTTTTGCTGGTTAAGTACTGGCCAGATTTTAATAAAAGTGCTGGTCCCCTAAATTTTCTCGAACTTGTATTCTTTGGAAGAGGTGGAAGTAAATAGTTACAAAGAAGAGGTGTGGAAGTTTGCCCAAGATATAGGAGCAGAAAAGGAAACTATAGCACAAGAGCTCAAAAGATAGATGACGGTGAAGAACAAGGATAAACAAGAAATTGTTGATAGAAAAAGATTCAAAGAAGAGAAAAGGAATAATTGAGCTGTCCAAGCAAGTACAGGCGGGAAAATGATGGAAGAGAATGCTTATTATATTGAACTTGCTAGCGACGAAGATGAAGATGACAAAAGAAGGGAAACTTTTGAATGGGAAGAGCAATTAGCCAAGAAAATGGAAATGGAGCTGAATCTCAAGAGGAAAAGAGAGAATAAGGAGGAACTGATGTTGGCTAATGAGGAATGGAAGGAGGAACAAGAAGACTTTGAAGGCACCGTCGCTAAGAAAATAAAAAAACAACAACAATGAAATGGTCACAAGGAAGTGTGACTTATCTCAATATAATTATGATCAGTTTAGAGGAATGCAAATAACTGAGAAGGCGGGCCTTAACATACCCAATCCTTAGTTATGAGTATTATTAGTTGGAATTATTGAAAAATAACAATTGCTCCGACAATTTTTGAATTATATAAATTATGTAAACAAGTAAAGTCGTTCATAGTGTTCCTCATGGAAACTAGGGCTAGATAAGAAAAGGTGTTTAGAATTAAAAGAAGACTTTGTTTTGATAATATGTTTTTAGTAGAACTCCGGAGTATGTCCTGTGGGCTATGTTTGATGTGAAAATTTAATGCAAATGTTAATATTTATTCGTGGGGTGATAATTATATTAAAACTAGTATTAACATTACTAATGGACAAGTTTAAAAGGCAATTATTATGTATGAAAATCTAATTTTATAAAAGAGGAGAAAATTTTGGCAGGAGCTTATCGTAAGTAACATAAATCAGGAAGAGCCTCAGATTTATTTAGGTGATTTTAATGATATTTTAAACTAGGATGAAGAGGTAAGCATGCATCCATAGTTAAAGCTTTATTTAGATACTTTCAGAAAGTTCGTAGATGATAATAGACTTATCGATGTTGGTCTTAAAGACAACAAACTTACATAGTTTAATAATCCAAAAAATAACTTTAGTATTAGAGAAAAACTGAATAGAATACTCGTAAATTAGAAATGGATGCAAATATTTTAGAATGCAATTTTGAGAGCCTCAAAGGCAGGAAGTTCATATCACCGCGCTTTAATCTTGGAAACAAAGTCGCTACTAGGATAAAAAAAGAATTCAAGTTTGAGGTATTTTGGGTGGATCATGAGGAATGCAAAGAGGTTATCAAGCGTAGTTGGCAATCGAATGGTGGAAACAGAAGTCATTGGAATCAATTTGTATATAAGAGGGATAGATGTAAGATAAAATTGGCTAAATTCCTATGGAGCAAGGATAAAGGTAGAAATGGTTTGGCACTAGTTAAGTGGAAAGTGGTTCACGCCCCTAAAAAGGTGGGTGAGTTGGGGGTAGGTGATGCAGTGGTTAGAAACACTACACTTCTTTTCAAGTGGTGGTGGCGTTTTTCAAAAGAGGAGTGTCCATTATGTAAGAAGGTTGTATGCTCTTGCTATGACTTGGACCCCAATGTGATCTTGTCAGCTCAGACATTACCTACTAGAGGGTGTCCATGGAAGGATATCTGTCAGCTGCAGTTCAAGAATAGTAATGTGAGAAATAAGATGATTATGGGGTTGTCTATGAAGGTAGGTGACGGAAGGACTTGATTCTGGGAAGATGTCTGGCTACAAAGTGGTTTGTTAAAGATGAGTTTTTTGAGGCTTTCTCTGTTTCAAACCAAAAAAAATTTGTCATAGGGGATTGTGGGTTTTGGGATAGGTTAGAGTGGATTTGGAACTTCCGGTGGAGGTGAGATTTATACCAATGGGAGTTGGAATTAGTGGATCAATTGCATGAGACTTTAAGACTTGTAAAGCTAGCATATGATAAGTAAGACAGAGTTGTTTAGAAGTTTGACAAGGAATGTATTTTTTCAACTAATTCCTTTGTGCAGGTGATGCAGTCAAAAACTCTCTCGGAGGATATCACTGACGATTGGATTTTTGACGGTTTAGAATTTCTCAAATAAAATCTCGTCGAAGTATAGTTTCTAAAACAAGCAATAATCCTTTCATACAAAAAGTTGTTTGTCACTAAAACAAACCCCTAAATTTATAAACCGAAGTATTCAAACCTCGGGTCGTTCTCCCTAGGAATTACAATAAAGTGTCTTGTTATTGGTTATGAGTTATTTTTGGGGTTTTGATAAGAAACATGAAAGATAAATGCTAGAAAGTAAACTAATGGCTAAAAAGGTCTTGGCAAGGGTTGGTGGTCAAGGAGCTCTATCCTAATCACTAACCACAATATGAGAATTGGCAAGGATTAATCTCATTAAATCATCCTCTAACTAGTAGTAAAGGAAAGTCAAATGAGCTATATCAATCCTAGTCCATAAGTCCTAACTCTCCACTAATCCAATTAGTGAGAACTAGAGTCAATGGCTCCCAATCATCAATCACTTGGACATTAGTAACTCAAGAGGTCCTAAGTTACCTTTCCAAGCCAAGAGTATAAAATTCTACTCTAAAATCCAACCAAGCATTTCATCAAACACTTGGAAGGCACAAAAGAAAAGCATAGTAAATTGACAACAAGAATTAATTCTAACAACAATCAAATGTAAAGAATTAGCAACAACAATTAAAGGAAACAAGATCTACATGAATTACCTCTTATTGAATTGAAAGAAAATGGAAGAAACAATAGTAGATCTACAACAAAACATAAGAACAACATAAAAGAGATTACACCAAAAGAATAGAAGAAGAATGAATGTAACTACAAGGAATTGAGAAGATAGAAGTAGAAGAAGATGAATTAAAATCTAGATCTAAGAACTAAACATAATCCTAATCCTAATCCTAGAGAGAAGTGAGAGCTTCTCTCTCTAGAAACTAGTTCTAACTACTTCTAAAACTAAACTATGACTAATGGTTAAAAGTTCCTAAAGTATGAAAAGTATGTTGATTCCCCTTCAATCCTTGGCTTAAATAGCATCAGAAATGAGTTGGATTGGGCCCATAAGGCTTCTAAAATCGCTGGCCACGTTTTGCTTTAAGTGGACTAGGTGGCAGCAACGGCGCGTGCACGTACTATGCGCGTGAGCGCCACCATTCGTGTGGCAACTATGGCAAATCTTATATCGTTTCGAAGCCCCGGATGTTAGCTTTCTAACCCAACTGGAACCGCATCATTTGGACCTCTGTAGCTCAAGTTATGGTCGTTTAAGTGCGAAGAGGTCGGCTTGACAGCTTTCCGGTTCTTTCATTTCTTCATGAGTTCTCCAACTTTTCATGCTTCTTTCTTCATTCCCTTGATCCAATCTTTGCCTCCTAAACCTTGAATCACTTAACAAACATATCAAGGCATCTAATGGAATCAAGGAGAATTAGATTTAGCTATTTTAAGACCTAAAAAGCATGTTTTCACTCTTAAGCACAATTAAAGGAGAAGTTATAAAACAATGCTATTTCAATGGATAAATGTGGGTAAAAGGTTATAAAATCCCCTAAAATCAATACAAGATAAACCGTCAAAACGGGGTTTGTCAACCTCCCCACACTTAAACCAAGCATGTCCTCATGCTTAAACCAAGAATGAAGTAAGGGTATGGCATTTATTCAATGGAACTAACTAAATGCAATCTACCTATATGCAATTATCTAAATGAATGCAATTGCTTGGTCAAAATAAATCAATTCCCAAGAAGCATATATGCACAAGGGCTAAGGACTGGCAAGTCTAATCCGCAATTGAATTGAGTCATTAAATATTTTTACAAACTTGCATGAAAAGTGATGATTGTAGGTGGAAACATGTAATTGAGCATCAAACCCTCACCGGATGTGTTTGCACTCTATTCGCTCATGTGTTTAGGGTTGACTCTCTCAATTCTCCTCTATTTCATGCTTTCTAAGATTTGTTTTTCTTCTCACAATCAACAAATATTTCATGCATGCATACATCTATCATGAGGTCTTTTCCTTAGGTTGTAATGGGGTTAGGGTCAAGGTAGGATGCATATTTGGTTAAGTGAGCTTGGAATTTGAATCTTTGATAAGCTTAAACTTCCCACCTAACCTATGACATCCTATACAAATTCAAAGCTAACCTAACTACCCATTTCTCACTTTTTCACATACTCATGCATTTCCTTTTCATTTCACAACACTTATGCATTGATCTTTATTGAGCTTCACGTTGCTTTGGGGCATTTTGTCCCTTTTTATTTCTTTCTTTTCTTCTTTTTCTTTCTTTTTCTATTTTTTTTCTTTCTTTCTTTTGTTTTTCTCATTTTTTTTTCTTTCTATATACAAGAACCTTAATGCATAAGGTTTTACATTTGATCAATACATGAGTATGTACCAAATTCCCAATATTTATACTAATAATACAAAACTACCCTTTTATTCGCCCAATGTCCCAAGGTTTCCACACTTGAATGATACTCACACACACTAGCCTAAGCTAATCAAAGATCCAAATAAGGACATTTATTGTTTTTCGCTTTAAGGCTTGTAATGTGCTAAATTAAAGAACAAGTGGGTTAATCGTAGGCTCAAATTGGCTAACAAAGGAATATAAAAGGGTTGGCTATTTGGATAAGTGAGCTAATGAAATGATGGCCTCAATCATATAAATGCATGTATACACAAAATAATGGACATAAAGAATCAAACAAATCAAAGATTACAATCATAGAAAGAGAACAATTTCACACAAGAATGGAAAATAAGTGATTATAAAATGTAACCACACCATTAGGCTCAAGTCTCACTTGCTTGTGTTCTTAGCTCAAAAACATGATCCACAAGATATATAATTCAAGCAAGTTCTATGAAAAGTTTTCACTCAAATCAATTGGTGCCCTATAGATAGAATTCTTGAAAAATTTCATTATTTTGACTAAGCTTATTGTGTATATATATGCAAAAATTAAGATAATGCAAGTAAAAATCCTAAAATCCTAGAATGAAATGCAAAGGATAACTAGGATAGGACCTCTAATTTTCATACCTTGCCAAGAGTCTTTTATAGTTAGTTTACTTTCATTGCCATTTACTCTCATGCTTCTAATCCAAAACCCCAAAATAACTCACAACCAATAACAAGACACTTTATTGTAAATCCTAGGGAGAACGACCCGAGGTTTAAATACTTCGGTTTATAGATTTTAGGGGTTTGTACTTGTGACAAACAAATTTTTGTATGAAAGGATTATTGCTTGGTTTAGAAACTATACTTCGACGAGATTTTATTTGAGAAATTCTAAACCGTCAAAAATCCAAATCGTCAAAATGGCGCCGTTGCCGGGGATTTGCAATGGTGTTGTGTTATTGGTTATTGTACATATGTGAATATTGTGAATAGGTGTATCTTTTGTTTGTTTCTTAATTTCTCGTTAGTTTTATTTTGTTCTCTCACTATGAATTCTCACTTTGGTTTTGAGTTTGGTTCTAATTGTGTTGTAGGAAATGTGAACTTTAATGGCAACATGTACCATGGATGGAACCAACAAAGATGGGAGAAGCCTCAAGGAATTGATCACTCCTATTGGCAACAACCTCCGGATACTTATAGGTATAATTTCCATCCTAATGCATGCCAATTTAACGGCTATGATGATTCTTTTTGTGACACTCAACAACCACCATCATATGCCTATGAATCCTATCCTCAACATGAACCTCAACCATTCTCACAAGCCTTTCATTACCAAACACCGCCCTATGATCCATATCCATCATATGACCAAACCCCCATACCATACTCTTATGACCATTATGAGCAAGAACCTTTAGAACCACCACAATTCCAAGATTACTACTACCAAAAACCACCTCAATACACACAATCTCCACAACCTTACCAAGAAGAACCACCTTCCTATTATGAACTCTCTCTCCAAAATGATGAACCTTCCTACCCACCCCAAGCCCCAATAGACGATCCTCTCACTTTGTTACTCCAAGGACAAGAAGCTATGAAGCGGGATACACTTGAGTTTGTGACCAATTTGACCAAGGTGGTGCACACTTTAGCCCACCAATGCTTGAATACTCAAGGTACTTCCGTGACCACATGTGAAAAGTCAAAAGAAGAGCAAAGCATGAGGGAGAAATTGGAAAATTCGGTGGAAAAGAAGGGAGAATCAAGTTTTGTGTTGGAACAATTGGAGAAGCCTATGATCATTGAAGAAAGGGAAGAAGTGGTTGAAGATTTAGGAGATATTGAAAGTCCATGGGAATGTAGCATCATGGAGCACTCTTCCAAGAAGCTTGATATTGATGTTGAGGAGGGTGCGCGACCTCCAAGGCATACCATTATTGAAGACTTAGAAGAGGTTTATCAAGAGATGGATTCAATCATGGATGAATTTCTCTCTACAATGGAATCCTCACCCATTGGACATGAAGCTCAAATTGTAGAAGAGTGTGCACAACCTCCCAAGGAAGACGGAAATGGCATGGTGTATATTGAAATTAAAGAATATGAAGAGGATGATCAAGAGATGAACTCATTTATCAATGAATTTCTATCCAAAATTGAATCGCCCCTCATTAGACAAGATGAAGTTCTTGAAGATAACACCAAGCTACGTAACAAAGACGATGAGGTTGAAATTGAAGAAAATTATGAAGAGGTGGAAACAACTAAAGAAGAGCACAAGGAAGTGGACCTTGCATTGTCTAAGTGTGGGGAAGCCTCCCTTCCCAAGTTGCCATCCAATACAACATTTAAGTGGGTAAAATCTCTATCCCTAAGCTTTAATTTCTCACTTGAATATGGTTTGATTGAAAATGATGGTCAACTTAGAACTCTTTGTGGAATTAAAAGTAAGAATGAGTTGTGTAGTGGTTGGAAAGTAGGTGTTAAGCTCATCAAGGTCAAGGCCTCAAGGTATAGGGATGATGTTGGGACAAGGATCACCTTGTATGGATCTAGAAGGAAGCATTGGTGGAATAAAGAGAATTCTTTGTGTCAATCACCTTTATGTCAACCGCTCATCCGACAAAATCATGAAACTCAACTAACGGATGGATGCGAAAATAAGATATGGGATCCCGGCTCACTATGTGAAGACCAACTAGAGGAACTCATATCTTGGTTAGAACTCTGCCCAAATTTAATAAAAATGGTTGGAAATTCTGTCAATCAATTGAGAAGCAAAGATCCTTGGAGATTCAAGGATGAGTACAAGCATAAGCCACCATGACAAGGAGCTTCTCAAAATGTCCAACTTAAGGACTTAAACCAAAAGTGCTAGGTGGGAGACACCCCACCATGGTAAACTCTTTCCAATCTTCTGAATTTACTTAATAAGTGATTTGAGTTGCCATTGTAGGTAGATGTTTCATATAAATTTGTTTGTACAACTTAATTGTCAGCTTAGTCACATGCATGTTGTGTTTAGTAGTAGATGAATAATATCAAAAAAATTGTATTTTTGTGAATTGTATGATGGTTGAGTGAATAAGAGTTGTGAACACTAAGGGGAGCACCCAGCAATTTGTTTTCTGAAAAAAAAAAATCCAAGAGTTTAGGAACATGGACGTTCACGCGGACGCGTACTTGCCGCGCCCGCGCCGATTCGCTGCTGCAACGATTGAGCCAATCCACAGAGAGTTGAGCCAGTTCTGGGCCAACCTTAAGCCCCTGGCCCAACTTGCTTCGCGCGGACGCGCACTTGCCGCGTGCGCGCCATCTTGTCATAAATCATCAACTTACGCGTACGCGCACTTGCCGCGCGCGCGTCCCTTGCGTGCTGCCACCAATCTAGGCCACAGACCTGAGAGTTGGGCGTGCCTCAAGCCCACTCTAAGCCTCAGGCCCAATCTATTGTACGCGTGCGCGCGCTGTACGCGCACGCGCCCTTACCTCTTCTGCCATCCCACGCTAGAGCGCACTGCACGCTCACGCGTGGATCTCCATTCCTCTCGATGCGCGCGGACGCGTACATGCCGCGTGCGCGCAGATTTGGTGGCGAGACTTTTAGGCCATTCTCCAGATTATTTTGCACATTTTGTATATATTTTGATGCATTTCTAGTTTGCTTTGGATACTTTTATTGCTTATTTTGGATTTTAGATATTTTGATGCTTTTGGATATTTTTAGATGTTTTGGATGATAGATTCCGTACTTTTAGTTGGATTTTTCTTTATACATTTTGTTTATCTTTATTTTTAGTTGTAGTTGTGATTAGAAATCATACTTTGAATTGCAAATACTTAGTCACCCTTTTTGCATAAGAAATTGATTTTGAGTGAAAAAGGGAAGGGTGAACTAAGAAAAATTTTTGAACTTTTCAATCACAACAATGCTTAGTCAAACATTGATTTTTTTTTTCAAGAAAAAGTTTAAATATAGAGCATTGACCCAATTGATTGAAAGAGAATTTTTGAAAACTTGCTTGAATTTCATACCTTGTGAAGCATGTATTGAATTGAGAACACAAGCTTGTGAGACTTGAGCCAATTGATGTGGTTACATTTTATAACCACTTATTTTCCATTCTTGTGTGAAAATTACTCTCTTTCTATGATTATAATCCTTAATTTGCTTGATTCTATATATCCATTTGTTTCTTGTGTTTGCGCATTTATATGATTGAGGCCATCACTTCATTAGCCACTTACCCAAATAGCCAACCCTTTTATATTCCTTTGATTAGCCAATTTTGAGCCTATGCTTAGCCAACTTATTCTCAATTTAGCTCATTGCAAGCCCAAGGCGGAAAACCAATGAAAAGTCCTTGTTTGGATCTTTGATTAGCCTAGGCTAGTGAGAGTGTTTATTATTCAAGTTGGTGAGGCTTGGGAACATTGGATGGGATAAAAAGGGGTAGTACACCTTTATGTTTAGGAATTGGGCACATATTCATGTATAAATTGAATATAGAGACCTTATGCATTGATGTTCTTGTATTTAGTTTGAAAAAAAAAAGAGAGGAAAATATATAAAGAAAAAAAAATGATGTAAAAGAAAAAAAAATGGAAAAATGATGATGGAAAAGAAAAAAAAAATATAACACAATAAAGAAGGGACAAAATGCCCTAAGGTGAATTCAATAAAAAGGAATCAATGCATAAGTGTTATGAACCAAATAAGAATGCATGAGTATATAAGAAAAGTGAAGAATGGGTGGTTAGATTAGTGCTTGATTGTATAGGTCATTAAATAGGTTAGGTGGGAAAGTCTATGTTAATCAAAGATTCAATCCTAGTCCACTTAACCATAAATGATCCTACCTTGACCCTAACCCCATTACAACCTAAATGAAAGACCTCATGATGAATGTATGCATGCATCGAATAAGTGTTAATTGTTAGAAGAAAATCAAATTTTGGAAAACATGATTAGAAGAGAATTGAGTGAATTAACCCTTAAACACCGAGTGACTAGAGCAGATACACATCCGGTGAGGGTTCAAAAGTTCAATCACATGTGTTCACCCGTATTATCTATATTCTTGCAAGTTTGAACTCTTTTTGATAATTCAATACAATTGTGGTTTGGACTTAATTCCTATTGCCTAGCTCTTGTGCTTACACATGCTCTCTTGAAAAATTTTGATGATTGGATTTTTGACGGTTTAGAATTTTACAAATGAAATCTCGTTGCAAGTATAGTCTCTAAACCAACAATAATCCTCTCATACAAAAATTTGTTTGTCACAAGTACAAACCCCTAAAATCTATAAACCGAAGTATTTAAACCTCGGGTCGTTCTCCCTAGGATTTACAATGAAGTGTTTTGTTATTGGTTGTGAGTTATATTTGGGGTTTTAGAGGAGAAACATGAATAGTAAATGGTAAGAAAACTTTATTAACAAAATGGTCTTGGCAAGATTTGGTTATCAAGGGTCTTCATCATTATCACTAGCCACAAGTATGGTAGTTGCAAGGATTAATCCCACTTAGTCATCCTTAAATCAATTAACAAAGGAAAGTCAAGTGAGTTATATCAATCCTAGTCCATAAGTCCTAGCTTTCCACTAATTGGATTAATGAAGGCTAGAGTTAATGGCTATCAACTAGCAATCAATTGGACACTAGTGACTCAAGAAATCCTAAGTTACCTTCTCAAGCCAAGAACATAAAATCCTACTCTAACATCCTCTCAAGCATTTCATCAAACACTTGGAGGGTAATGAAAGAAAGCATTTTTATTTGTAAGAATAAAAGGAATCAACAACCAACAATTACAAAGAATTAACAAAACAACAGTCAACAACATCACAATCACATGAATTATCTCAAATTGCATTATTAAAAGAAAACAAAAGAACAAGAATATCTCAATTACAAAACCTAGAAACAAAATAAGAAAAATTACAACAAGAGGATAGGGATAGAAAGAAGAACCAAAGTGTAGCAATCACCACTTGAAGGTAGAAGTAGAAGGAGACTTGAATTAAACCTAGAATTATGAGATCCTAATCTAACCCTAATTCCTAATCTTAGAGAGAAGTGAGAGCTTCTCTCTCTAAACTAACTCTAACTCCTAAAAACTAAGCTAATGATCAAAAGTATCTAAAGTATCTTGATTTTCCTTCAATACTTGACTTAAATAGCATCAGAAATGAGTTGAATTGGGCCCACAAGGCTCCTAAAACCGCTGGGGACGATTTCATTAAAGTGGGCCACGGACAGAATCGGCGCGTGCGCGCCCCTGAACGCGAAGCAACATATGGCAAAATTTATATCATTTCGAAGCCCTGGATGTTAGCTTTCCAACCCAACTGGAACCGCATCATTTGGACCTCTGTAGCTCAAGTTATGGTCATTTAAGTGCAAAGAGGTCGGCTTGACAGCTTTCCGGTTCTTTCATTTCTTCATGAGTTCTCCAACTTTACATGCTTTTTCTTCATTTCTTTAATCCAATCTTTGCCTCCTAAATCTGAAATCACTTAACAAACACATCAAGGCATCTAATGGAATCAAGGTAAATTATATTTATCTATTTTAAGACCTAAAAAGCATGTTTTCACTCTTAAGCACAATTAAAGGAGAATATACAAAACCATGTTATTTCATTGAATAAATGTGGGTAAAAGGTGATAAAATCCCCTAAATTCAATACAAGATAAACCGTCAAATTGGGGTTTGTCAACCTCCCCACACTTAAACCAAGCATGTCCTCATGCTTAAGCCAAGAGAAAGCAAAGGGCATCAACATTTATTCTATGTAAATGAGCTATATGCAACCTAAACTATATGCAACTAAATGCAAAATGGTTTTACCTACTTGGTTAAAAATAAATCAATCCTCCAAGTGCATGTATAAACGGGTAGGGCTAAGGTCATATGACGATTCATGAATCCTACCAATTCAAGTGTGGAAATGAAGTTCAAATAGACTTGCGAGAAGAACGCTCATGAAAGCCGGGAATCAAGGATTTGAGCATCGAACCCTCACCGGGAGTGTTTGCACTCTAGTCACTCGGTGTTTGGGGTTGATTCTCTCAATTCTCCCCTAATCATGCTTTCCAAGATTTGTTTTTTCATCTAACAATCAACAATTATTTCATGCATGCATACAATTATCATGAGGTCTTTTCTTTAGGTTGTAATGGGGCTAGGATCAAGGTAGGATCATATATGGCTAGTAGACTTAGGATTTGAATCTTTGATTAACCTAGACCTTCCCACATAACCTATATAATGACCTAATACAATTAAGTACTAATCTAACGACCCATTCCTCACTTTTTCACATACTCATGCATTCTCTTTTCATTTCACAATACTTATGCATTGACTTTTATTTGAGCATTACTTTGGGGCATTTTGTCCCCTTTTTTTTATTTCTTTCTTTTTCTTCTTTTTTTTTCTTTATACATTTTCTTTTCTTTTCTTTTTCTTTTTTTTTTCTTTTTAACTTTTATTTCTTTTTTTTTCAAACTATATACAAGAACATCAATGCATAAGGTCTATACATTTAATCAATACATGAGCATGTACCCAATTTCCCAATATAAAAATACAAAACACAAACACCCTTTTATCCCAACCAATGTCCCAAAGTCTTCCCACTCTTGGATGATACTCACACTCACTAGCCTAAGCCAATCAAAGATCCAAATAAAGGACATTCATTGTTTTCCACTTTAAGGCTTGTAATGTGCTAAATTAAGAACAAAGTGGGTTAAGCATAGGCTCAAATTTGGCTAACAAGGAAGATAAAAGGTAAGGCCATTTGGGTAAGTGAGCTAATGAAATGATGGCCTCAATCATATAAATGCATGAATACACAAAATAATGGACATAAAGAATCAAACAAATCGAAGATTACAATCATAGGAAGAGAATAATGCACACAAGAAGGAAAAATAAGTGGTTATAAGATGTAACCACATCATTAGGCTCAAATCTCACTTGCTTGTGTTCTTAGCTCAAAAACCATGTTCCAAAATACATTCTTTCAAGCAAGTTCAACAAAAATTTTTCAAATTGGTAAGTTGCCCTAAAATGGTTTCTTGGAAAAGAAATCATCACTCTAACCAAGTAGTCCTAATAAAAAGAAGTGGTAAAAATATGTACAAATTCTAACTAACATGCAACCTATCATGCAATGCAATAACTAATCTAACAAAGAAAACTAAGAATTGGTGTAGAAAAGGAAATTGTTACCCATGGAGATCGGTCGAACGACCTCCCCACACTTGAAGATTGCACCGTCCTCGGTGCATGCAAGGAAGAGCAAGGTGGACGGGTTGCTACAATTGATGAGCTCCTTCAAAAGGTTGTGCGGATGACTTGTTTGTTGCCCCCTTTGAAAGCTTTTCCTTTCTCCCTCCTTGGTGGCCAACCTAAAAGGAGAGTAAAAGAAAGAAAGTTAAGCCTATAACAAAGATATTAAAGCAAATAGAATATAGGCGGGGGCTAATGCCAAATAAAGGTATGGTTCTCACACTACATGGTAGCTACAACATGTAGAGGAGGAAACAGTAAGAGAAAATGGCATATCAATGATACTTGATGCAAGAGTAAGGTCAAAGCATGAAGAGCATGATGAGCATCAAGTTCGAACAAGAGAGAGTGGGCCGTGAAAGACAATATAAGGTCATATCAATGCATAAAGAACACAAGTGCATAAAAGATTGAGCATTGATTTGAAGAGAAATATCACCCAACAATATGAAACAAGTCAAGAAGCACCAAAGTAATGCAATGAATCCTCAACAATTGAGTAGGAAGATGCAACACCAGTATTAAAATGACTAAAAAAAAACGAAAACATGCTACAAAAACTAAATGAAAATGGGAAGAGTAGAAGTATACGAATGTGATAAGCAAAAGAAAATGGAAGGGGAGAAAAAAAACTCTTTTTTTTTTTTTACCGACGCGTGCGCGTCATGGGTGCTTACGCGTCGATGTGCATATTGGTTGAAGGACGCGTACGCGCCAGGTGCGCGCATGCGTGCATCGAGTTAGGCCGGAGGCATAATGTCGGCCCAAGTCTGGTACAACTCTCGGGTAAAAGTACCGAGAGTGCAGATTGTGCAATCGACGCGCGCGCACAGTGCGCGTGCGCGTGCATGCCAATTTAAGATCATGTGCGCGTACGCGCCAGGTGCGCGCACGCGTGCATAGACTTGTGCCTTAGGCCCAATGTTCGCACAGTGCAGGCCTAACTCTCGGGTTTTTGGCTGGAGGTGAAATTTTGCATCCACGCGTACGCGTACAGTGCGCGTCCGCGTGGATGGTAAAAAATGCTCAGGTGCGCGTACGCGTTAGGTGCGCGCACGCGTAGATGGTGTTCTGTTTTTCAAAAAATTTTTTTGCTATGTTTTTGCACCAATCCAAGCCTTGCAATCCTCCAAACAGCTACCAAAACACCCTAAAACCTTATTTATCATATTATACTTCTAACTAAACTTAACAAACCAATAAAAACATGAAATTAAACTAATTCTACCAATATGTACAAAGAAAGAAAATGAAAAGATGTTACCATGGTGGGGTGTCTCCCACCTAGCACTTTTAGTTTAAGTCCTTAAGTTGGACATTTGAGGAGCTTATTGTCATGGTGGCTTATGTTTGTACTCATCCTTGAATCTCCAAGGATCTTTGCTTCTCAATTGGTTGACAAAATTTCCAACCATCTTCACCAAACCTGGGTGAGGTTCTCCCCAAGATATGAGCTCCCAAAATTGGTCTTCATGTTGTGATCCGGGATCCCATATCTTATTTTCACACCCATCTTCTAGTTGATCATCATGATTCAACTTGGGTGGTAGGCATATAGAATTCTCCTTTATGCACCAAATTCTCCTTCTAGACCCATACAATTTAGCATTCCTCCAACCATAGTATTTATGCCTTGAGGGTTTAACCTTAATGAGCCTAACATTCTCTTTCCAACCATTACACCACTCCCTCTTACTCTTCACTCCACAAAGAGCTCTAAGTTGACCATCATTTTCAATCAACCCATATTCAAGTGAGAAAGTGAAGCTTAGGGATAGAAATTTTACCCACTTGAATGTTATGTTAGGTGATGGTGGCTTGGGAAGGGGGACCTCCCCACACTTAGCTATTGCGATGTCTACGCTCTTGTACTCTTCCCTTGTAACTTCCACCTCTTGACAACTTATATCAACTTCAACCTCTCCCTCTTGGTAGCTTCCTTCCAATTTAATATTTTCTTCGTGGCTTACCAAGGGTATGGGAGGTGAGGTATCTTCTTCCTTACCCTTTGTGTCAAGCTCAATGGGAGAGGATTCAATTGTGGATAGGAACTCATCAATAATTGAATCCATCTCTTGATCAACCTCTTCAAAGTCTTCAACCATGATGTGCTTTGGAGGTTGCGCACCCTCCTCAACATCAATGTCAAGCTTCTTGGAAGAGTTTTCCATGATGGTACATTCCCATGGACTCTCAGTGTCTCCTAAATCTTCAACCACTTCTTCCTTTTCTTCAATAATCATAGGCTCCTCCAATTGCTCTAATACAAAATAGCCTCCCTCATTTTCCACCGGGTTTTCCAATCTCTCCTTCATGCTATGATCTTCAATGGATTCTTCACATGTGGCCACGGAAGCACCTTGAGTGTTCAAAAATTTGTAGGCTAAGGTAGACATTACCTTGGTCAAGTTAGTCACGAACTCTAGGGTGTTCCTTTGCATATCCGCTTGTCCTTGAAGTAGCAATGTGAGAGAGTCATCTATTGGGACTTGGGGTGGATAAGAGGGTTCATTATTTTGGAGAGAGGGTTTATAGTAGGAAGGTGGTTCTTCTTGGTAAGGGTATGGAGATGGTGTGCATTGAGGTGGTTCTTGAGAGTAATTGTGTTGGAATGGTGGTGGTTCCATGTATGGTTCATATGGCTCATAAGGTGGTGGGTATGGTGGATAAGGATTGGGGTCATATGGAGGGTTTTGGTGATATGGGGCTTGTGAGCAAGGTGGTTCAAAATCATGTTGAGTGGGTAGTTCATAGGCATGTGGTAGTGGTTGTTGACAATCACAATAAGGGTTACCACATCCATTAGATTGATATGCATTAGGATAAGAGTTATACCCATAAGGAGTTGGAGGTTGTTGCCAAGAAGGTTGATCAATCCCTTGAGGCTCTTCCCATCTTTGGTTGTGCCCAAATCCTTGATGCATATTACCATTGTAGTTCCCATTTCTTACAACATAATTTGAGCCAAACTCATAGCCAAAGTGAGGATGAGAATTCATAATAGCAAAGAAAACAAAAATTAACAAAGATAAGCAACGAAGTCCTAAACCTTACAAAAACTAACAAACAAGCAAAAGACAAACATATTCACAATATTCACATATGTACAATAACCAATAACATAACACCATTGCAAATCCCCGGCAATGGCGCCATTTTGACGAATGAATTTTTGATGGTATAGAATTTCACAAATGAATTCTCGTTGCAAGTATAGTTTCTAAACCAACAATAATCCTTTCATACAAAAGATTGTTTGTCACAAGTAACAAACCCCTAAATTTATAAACCGAAGTATTCAAACCTCGGGTTGTTCTCCCTAGGATTTACAATAAAGTGTTTTGTTATTGGTTGTGAGTTATTTTGGGGTTTTGGATTAGAAGCATGAGAGTAAATGGCAATGAAAGTAAACTAACTATAAAAGGCTCTTGGCAAGGTATGAAAATTAGAGGTCCTATCCTAGTTATCCTTCTCAATTGTGATGAGAATTGTTCATTGCTACCACTTAGTCAACCTCTAACCATGGAGGAAAGTCAAGTGGATGAATCAATTTGATTTCTCAAGTCCTAATCAACTCCCAAAGGAATGACTAGCTTTAGAGGCATTCAAATCAATTAGCAACTTCTAATTATCAATCAACAAAGGAATTAGATAACTCAAGAGTCACTAATTACTCTACCTAGGCCAAGAGAAACAAAACCTACACTAAAATCCAAACAAGCATTTTATCAAACACTTGGTAGGCATAAAAGGGAAACATAGTAAATCAACAACAAGAATGAAGTCTAACAATTATTGAAAGAAATTAACAACAACAATCAAAAGGAACACTTTTATTATGAATTACCTTTATTGAATTGGAAGAGAGTAAAAAGAAACAATACTAGATCTATAACAAAATACAAGAACAACATAAGAGAGATTATAACAAAAGAATGGAAGAAGAATCAATGTAACTACAAGGAAATTGAGATGTGGAAGTAGAAGAAGATGAATCTAAATCTAAATCTAAGAACTAAACCTAATCCTAATCCTAATTCTAGAGAGAAGTGAGAGCTTCTCTCTCTAAAACTCTAAAACTCTAAAACTATCTAACTAATGATCTAGAATTAGTCTATGATGTGAATGTGTGAATGTCATGTCAATCCCCTTCAATCCTTGGCTCTTATATGCATTTTGGCGCCAAAGTTGGTTGCTGAAACCTTCCCAAAATCGCCAGGCACGTGTAGCATTAGTGAGGTCATGTGCCATCATCGGCGCGTGCGCGCATGGTACGCGTGCGCGTCCTTGGCCTGTCTCGCAATGTGCGCGCGAGCGCCTTGTGCGCGTGCCCGTGCATGGCTGACTTTGCTTCTTTGACTTTTTATGCTTCTCTCCACTTGTATGCTTCCTTCCTTGCTTCCTTTGATCCATGTCTAGCCTATTTCATCCTGAGATTACTAACAAACATATCAAGGCATCTTATGGAATCAAAGAGGAAATAGAATTCATCAAAATAAGGCTTAAAAAGCATGTTTTTACACTTAAGCACAAATACGGGAGAGATAACGAAATCATGCTAATTCCTAGGCTAAATGTGACAAAAGGCTATCAAGATGCTCTAAATTCAATACAAAACAAACCGTCAAATTGGGGTTTGTCAACCTCCCCACACTTAAGCCTTAGCATGTCCTCATGCTAAAATAAGAAGGAACTAAGGGTCATGACATTGAATGCAACTAAACTACATGAATCCTATCTAAGTGCAATTATCTAAAGCAATTGGAAATGTTTAGTTCAAACAAATCAATTTTTCAAGAGAGCATGTGTAAGCACAAGAGCTAGGCAATAGGAATTAAGTCCAAACCACAATTGTATTGAATTATCAAAAAGAGTTCAAACTTGCAAGAATATAGATAATACGGGTGAACACATGTGATTGAACTTTTGAACCCTCACCGGATGTGTATCCGCTCTAGTCACTCGGTGTTTAAGGGTTAATTCACTCAATTCTCTTCTAATCATGTTTTCCAAAATTTGATTTTCTTCTAACAATCAACACTTATTCGATGCATGCATACATTCATCATGAGGTCTTTCATTTAGGTTGTAATGGGGTTAGGGTCAAGGTAGGATCATTTATGGTTAAGTGGACTAGGATTGAATCTTTGATTAACATAGACTTTCCCACCTAACCTATTTAATGACCTATACAATCAAGCACTAATCTAACTACCCATTCTTCACTTTTCTTACATACTCATGCATTCTTATTTGGTTCATAACACTTATGCATTGATTCCTTTTTATTGAATTCACCTTAGGGCATTTTGTCCCTTCTTTATTGTGTTATTTTTTTTTTCTTTTCCATCATCATTTTTCCATTTTTTTTCTTTTGCATCATTTTTTTTCTTTATATTTTCTTTTCTTTTTTTTTTCAAACTAAATACAAGAACATCAATGCATAAGGTCTCTATATTCAATTTATACATGAATATGTGCCCAATTCCTAAACATAAAGGTGTACTACCCCTTTTATCCCATCCAATGTTCCCAAGCCTCACCAACTTGAATAATAAACACTCTCACTAGCCTAGGCTAATCAAAGATCCAAACAAGGACTTTTCATTGGTTTTCCGCCTTGGGCTTGCAATGAGCTAAATTGAGAATAAGTTGGCTAAGCATAGGCTCAAAATTGGCTAATCAAAGGAATATAAAAGGGTTGGCTATTTGGGTAAGTGGCTAATGAAGTGATGGCCTCAATCATATAAATGCGCAAACACAAGAAACAAATGGATATATAGAATCAAGCAAATTAAGGATTATAATCATAGAAAGAGAGTAATTTTCACACAAGAATGGAAAATAAGTGGTTATAAAATGTAACCACATCAATTGGCTCAAGTCTCACAAGCTTGTGTTCTCAATTCAATACATGCTTCACAAGGTATGAAATTCAAGCAAGTTTTCAAAAATTCTCTTTCAATCAATTGGGTCAATGCTCTATATTTAAACTTTTTCTTGAAAAAAATCTCAATGTTTGACTAAGCATTGTTGTGATTGAAAAGTTCAAAAAATTTTATTAGTTCACCCTTCCCTTTTTCACTCAAAATCAATTTCTTATGCAAAAAGGGTGACTAAGTATTTGCAATTCAAAGTATGATTTCTAATCACAACTACAACTAAAAATAAAGATAAACAAAATGTATAAAGAAAAATCTAACTAAAAGTATGGAATCTATCATCCAAAATCATCATCAAAATATCTAAAATCCAAAATAAGCAATAAAAGTATCCAAAGCAAACTAGAAATGCATCAAAATATATACAAAATGTGCAAAATAAGATAACTAGGCTAAAAAATTCACCGGTTCCCAAATAATACTACCGGTGTTCTCCCCACACTTAAAACCAAGCATCGTCCTCGATGCTAAACCGGAGGATCAGTGGGAGGTACAACGATAGGTGCCGGCTCTGACTGTGGCTGTGGGACCGGCTCCTCCTGAGTCTGTGGCTGCTCTGTAGTGTCAGGGGCATCCTGCTGAACCGGTGCCTCCGCATCCTCCTCCTGATGATCCTGCTCATCGGAGGCCGGAGAGTCGGGAAGTGGAGGTAGCTCAGCACCCAAGGAAATCAGTGCCTGGTCCATCCGATCCAAACGGCGTCTGACATGGCGTCTCTCACGCTCTAAGAATCGGAAAAGACGCTGGACCAGGAGATAAGTAGGCTCAGGGGCTGCTGGTGGATCAGTAGATGATGAAGGAGCTGCAGCTGTAGAGGATGATGGGGCAGCTGTAGGGGCTGATGGTGAAGATGTCCCCATGACAGCTCTAGCCTGAGAGCGGCGTCTCGCAGGTGGTCGCTCGTGCACCCAACCACCACAGGGGATAGTAACCTCCCTGTCATCAGCATCAGGGGGTGGTGGTCGCACATCATCGTCCAACCACGGGACCTCAGCTAGGGCCGCCATACTCGTGACCAATGTAGGAAATGGAAGTAGGCCACGAATATGCGCCCGCCACATACACTGTCGGATAAGCCTAGGGAAAGAGACCTCCTTCCCCTCCATAACACACCCAATCAGCAGGAGCATCTCCATAGGGATCTCAGAAAAGTGTGTGGTGGGTAGGACATAGCAAGCGAATATCATCATCAATGTAACTACAAGGAAATTGAGATGTGGAAGTAGAAGAAGATGAATCTAAATCTAAATCTAAGAACTAAACCTAATCCTAATCCTAATTCTAGAGAGAAGTGAGAGCTTCTCTCTCTAAAACTCTAAAACTAAAACTATCTAACTAATGATATATTCTCCTTTAATTGTGCTTAAGAGTGAAAACATGCTTTTTAGGTCTTAAAATAGCTAAATTCAATTCTCCTTGATTCCATTAGATGTCTTGATATGTTTGCTAAGTGATTTCAGATTTAGAAGGCAAAGATTGGATCAAGGGAATGAGGAAAGAAGCATGAAAAGTTGGAGAACTCATGAAGAAATGAAAGAACCGGAAAGCTGTCAAGCCAATCTCTTCGCACTTAAATGACCATAACTTGAGCTACAGAGGTCCAAATGATGCGGTTTCAGTTGGGTTAGAAAGCTAACATCCGGGGCTTCGAAACGATATAAGATTTGCCATAGTTGCTACACGTATGGTGGCGCGCACGCGCAAAGTACGCGCACGCGCCGTTGCTGCCACCTAGTTCACTTAAAGCAACATATGGCCAGCGATTTTAGAAGCCTTGTGGGCCCAATCCAACTCATTTCTGATGCTATTTAAGCCAAGGATTGAAGGGGAATCAACATACTTTTCATACTTTACATGTTAGTTACCAATTAGTTTAGTTTAGTTCTAGAAGTTAGTTTCTAGAGAGAGAAGCTCTCACTTCTCTCTAGAATTAGGATTAGGATTAGGGTTAGTTCTTAGATCTAGGTTTTAATCTTTGCTTTCTTCTACTTCTACCTTTCAATTCTTTGTTGTTAGATTCATTCTTCTTCTACTCTTTTGTTGTAATTTCTTTTATGTTGTTCTTACATTTTGTTGTAGATCTAGTATTGTTCCTTCTACATTCTTTCAATTCAATAAGAGGTAATTCATAATAATTGTTCTTCTTTGCTTTTCCATTGTTGATCTCTTGTCTTTGTAGTTAGATCTCTCTTTAATTCTTGCATTTAATAATGATTACTTCTATCGCACTCCATGTGTTTGATGAAATGTCTCTTATAGCTATTAGTTAGATTTTGTTCCTCTTGGCCTAGGTAGAGTAATTAGTGACACTTGAGTTGTCTAATTCCTTTGTTGATTGATAATTGGAGAGATTGCTAATTGGTTTGGAGTGCACTAAAGCTAGTCTTTCCTTGGGAGTTGGCTAGAACTTGTGGCTCAAGTCAATTCATCCACTTGACTTTCCTTTATTTAGTAAGGGTTAACTAAGTGGTAGCAATGAACAATTCTCATCACAATTGAGAAGGATAACTAGGATAGAACTTCTAGTTCTCATACCTTGCCAAGAGCCTTTTATAGTTGTTAGTTTATTTTCATTGCCATTTACTTTCATATCTCTTATCCAAAACCCCAAAACAACTCAAACCAATAACAATACACTTTATTGTAATTCCTAGGGAGAACGACCCGAGGTTCAATACTTCGGTTTATAAATTTAGGGGTTTGTTTTAGTGACAAACAACTTTTTGTATGAAAGGATTAGTGATTGGTTTAGAAACTATACTTGCAACGAGAATTCATTTGTGAAATTCTAAACCATCAAAAATCCATTCGTCAAAATGGCACTGTTGCCGGGGATTTCATTTTGCCGATGATGGCACATGACCTCACTAATGCTACACGTGCCTGGCGATTTTGGGGAGGTTTCAGCAACCAACTTTGGCGCCAAAATGCATATAAGAGCCAAGGATTGAAGGGGATTGACATGACATTCACACATTCACATCATAGACTAATTCTAGATCATTAGTTAGATAGTTTTAGTTTTAGAGTTTTAGAGAGAGAAGCTCTCACTTCTCTCTAGGATTAGGAATTAGGGTTAGATTAGGATCTCATAATTCTAGGTTTAATTCAAGTCTCCTTCTACTTCTACCTTCAAGTGGTGATTGCTACACTTTGGTTCTTCTTTCTATCCCTATCCTCTTGTTGTAATTTCTCTTATTTTGTTTCTAGGTTTTGTAATTGAGATATTCTTGTTCTTTTGTTTTCTTTTAATAACGCAATTTGAGATAATTCATGTGATTGTGATGTTGTTGACTGTTGTTTTGTTAATTCCTTGTAATTGTTGGTTGTTGATTCCTTTTATTCTTACAAATAAAAATGCTTTCTTTCATTACCCTCCAAGTGTTTGATGAAATGCTTGAGAGGATGTTAGAGTAGGATTTTATGTTCTTGGCTTGAGAAGGTAACTTAGGATTTCTTGAGTCACTAGTGTCCAATTGATTGCTAGTTGATAGCCATTAACTCTAGCCTTCATTAATCCAATTAGTGGAAAGCTAGGACTTATGGACTAGGATTGATATAACTCACTTGACTTTCCTTTGTTAATTGATTTAAGGATGACTAAGTGGGATTAATCCTTGCAACTACCATACTTGTGGCTAGTGATAATGATGAAGACCCTTGACAACCAAATCTTGCCAAGACCATTTTGTTAATAAAGTTTTCTTACCATTTACTATTCATGTTTCTCCTCTAAAACCCCAAATATAACTCACAACCAATAACAAAACACTTTATTGTAAATCCTAGGGAGAACGACCCGAGGTTTAAATACTTCGGTTTATAGATTTTAGGGGTTTGTACTTGTGACAAACAAATTTTTGTATGAGAGGATTATTGTTGGTTTAGAGACTATATTTGCAACGAGATTTCATTTGTAAAATTCTAAACCGTCAAAAATCCAATCGTCAAAAATGGCGCCGTTGCTGGGGATTTGCAATGGTGTTGTGTTATTGGTTATTGTACATATGTGAATATTGTGAATAGGTTTATCTTTTGTTTGTTTCTTAATTTCTCGTTAGTTTTATTTTGTTCTCTCACTATGAATTCTCACTTTGGTTTTGAGTTTGGTTCTAATTGTGTTGTAGGAAATGTGAACTTTAATGGCAACATGTACCAAGGATGGAACCATCAAAGATGGGAGGAGCCTCAAGGAATTGATCACTCCTATTGGCAACAACCTCCGGATACTTATAGGTATAATTCCCATCCTAATGCATGCCAATTTAACGGCTATGATGATTCTTTTTGTGACACTCAACAACCACCATCATATGCCTATGAATCCTATCCTCAACATGAACCTCAACCATTCTCACAAGCCTTTCATTACCAAACACCGCCCTATGATCCATATCCATCATATGACCAAACCCCCATACCATACTCTTATGACCATTATGAGCAAGAACCTTTAGAACCACCACAATTCCAAGATTACTACTACCAAAAACCACCTCAATACACACAATCTCCACAACCTTACCAAGAAGAACCACCTTCCTATTATGAACTCTCTCTCCAAAATGATGAACCTTCCTACCCACCCCAAGCCCCAATAGACGATCCTCTCACTTTGTTACTCCAAGGACAAGAAGCTATGAAGCGGGATACACTTGAGTTTGTGACCAATTTGACCAAGGTGGTGCACACTTTAGCCCACCAATGCTTGAATACTCAAGGTACTTCCGTGACCACATGTGAAAAGTCAAAAGAAGAGCAAAGCATGAGGGAGAAATTGGAAAATTCGGTGGAAAAGAAGGGAGAATCAAGTTTTGTGTTGGAACAATTGGAGAAGCCTATGATCATTGAAGAAAGGGAAGAAGTGGTTGAAGATTTAGGAGATATTGAAAGTCCATGGGAATGTAGCATCATGGAGCACTCTTCCAAGAAGCTTGATATTGATGTTGAGGAGGGTGCGCGACCTCCAAGGCATACCATTATTGAAGACTTAGAAGAGGTTTATCAAGAGATGGATTCAATCATGGATGAATTTCTCTCTACAATGGAATCCTCACCCATTGGACATGAAGCTCAAATTGTAGAAGAGTGTGCACAACCTCCCAAGGAAGACGGAAATGGCATGGTGTATATTGAAATTAAAGAATATGAAGAGGATGATCAAGAGATGAACTCATTTATCAATGAATTTCTATCCAAAATTGAATCGCCCCTCATTAGACAAGATGAAGTTCTTGAAGATAACACCAAGCTACGTAACAAAGACGATGAGGTTGAAATTGAAGAAAATTATGAAGAGGTGGAAACAACTAAAGAAGAGCACAAGGAAGTGGACCTTGCATTGTCTAAGTGTGGGGAAGCCTCCCTTCCCAAGTTGCCATCCAATACAACATTTAAGTGGGTAAAATCTCTATCCCTAAGCTTTAATTTCTCACTTGAATATGGTTTGATTGAAAATGATGGTCAACTTAGAACTCTTTGTGGAATTAAAAGTAAGAATGAGTTGTGTAGTGGTTGGAAAGTAGGTGTTAAGCTCATCAAGGTCAAGGCCTCAAGGTATAGGGATGATGTTGGGACAAGGATCACCTTGTATGGATCTAGAAGGAAGCATTGGTGGAATAAAGAGAATTCTTTGTGTCAATCACCTTTATGTCAACCGCTCATCCGACAAAATCATGAAACTCAACTAACGGATGGATGCGAAAATAAGATATGGGATCCTGGCTCACTATGTGAAGACCAACTAGAGGAACTCATATCTTGGTTAGAACTCTGCCCAAATTTAATAAAAATGGTTGGAAATTCTGTCAACCAATTGAGAAGCAAAGATCCTTGGAGATTCAAGGATGAGTACAAGCATAAGCCACCATGACAAGGAGCTTCTCAAAATGTCCAACTTAAGGACTTAAACCAAAAGTGCTAGGTGGGAGACACCCCACCATGGTAAACTCTTTCCAATCTTCTGAATTTACTTAATAAGTGATTTGAGTTGCCATTGTAGGTAGATGTTTCATATAAATTTGTTTGTACAACTTAATTGTCAGCTTAGTCACATGCATGTTGTGTTTAGTAGTAGATGAATAATATCAAAAAAATTGTATTTTTGTGAATTGTATGATGGTTGAGTGAATAAGAGTTGTGAACACTAAAGGGAGCACCCAGCAATTTGTTTTCTGAAAAAAAAAAAAGAGAAGGAAAAAAAAAGGGGTGGACGCGCGCGCACCAAGTACGCGAACGCGTCCCTGCGTGGACGCACCATGAGCCACACACCCGAGAGTTGGGCCTCCCTTGAGCAAACATTATGCCTTGGGCCCAACATGATCCACGCGGACGCGCACAACGTGCGTGCGCGCCGAATTTAGGAACATGGACGTTCGCGCGGACGCGTACTTGCCGCGCCCGCGCCGATTCGCTGCTGCAACGATTGAGCCAATCCACAGAGAGTTGAGCCAGTTCTGGGCCAACCTTAAGCCCCTGGCCCAACTTGCTTCGCGCGGACGCGCACTTGTTGCGTGCGCGCCATCTTGTCATAAATCATCAACTTACGCGTACGCGCACTTGCCGCGCGCGCGTCCCTTGCGTGCTGCCACCAATCTAGGCCACGGACCCGAGAGTTGGGCGTGCCTCAAGCCCACTCTAAGCCTCAGGCCCAATCTATTGTACGCGTGCGCGCGCTGTACGCGCACGCGCCCTTACCTCTTCTGCCATCCCACGCTAGAGCGCACTGCACGCTCACGCGTGGATCTCCATTCCTCTCGATGCGCGCGGACGCGTACATGCCGCGTGCGCGCAGATCTGGTGGCGAGACTTTTAGGCCATTCTCCAGAGAGTTAGGCCTGAGTTGGGCCAACTCTAAGCCCCTAGCCCAGCCCCATGCACGCGTGCGCGCACTGTACGCGCACGCGTCCTTTCCCATTTTGCTCATCCACGCTCAGGCGTGCTATACGCGCACGCGTAGATCCCAAGTATCCTCAATGGACGCGGACGCGCAAGGTGCGCGCTCGCGCCGATTCAAAAAAATGGGAACCCTAAGACGCGAAGAACGTTGCGCCGCAGCACACTTCTTTCTTCTTCCCCTCATTTCATTTTCTTCTCCCTCTTCTTTCCCTCATAACCGCCCCTGCTACTCCGGCGACCACCACTAGCGGCCGCCGATCACCACCATCATTCACTTCCCCCACTCATCCTCGTTCTCTCTCTCTCCTCCACTCACTCTCTTTCTCTCTCCCTTCCGTCTCTCAGCCTCACCGTGGTCCGCGACCTTTACCGCCGCCGTTCCACCATTACCGCCGGCGACTCTCAACCAACCCACTCACCATTCTTTCTCTTGAAGTCATTCCCTATCTCTGTCTGTCCGCCGCAGCCACCGCAGCAGCCCCCACCGCCACTCTTTTCTGCCACTCCCCGCCACCGTCCACGGCGGTGCAGTTCCTGGCACTACCCCCCCAGTTTCCTTTTCTTTTTTCGTTCCTCTCTGCTCCCAGGTTCCTATTCCAGTCTGTTATTTTTCTGTTTTTTTCTTTTTTTACTGTTCGTTTTGATTAATTACTATAATTGCATGTTACTTAGTTTGAATGCAGATTTTGTATGTTAGGTTAGATAGATATACTTGCTGTTAGGTAGCTAGGGCTGGATAGAGGATTCTAGGCCTGATAAGTGCTCCGTTTGTGCTTAATTTGCTGTCTTCTATTTGGATGTTGTATGCTGATTTTGGACTGTTTTTATGCACTTCTTGTTGCCTGAACACTATACCTCTGTTGCTGTACTTACTTGATGTTGTTTTCTATGCTAATTGTGATAATTTTCTATCCGGGAACGTCCAATTTTAAGCCGGAATGCTGCCCGATTTTCAAGGAAATTAGTTTCATTTTTATCTTTATTTCAAATTTGGGCAACTTTCTATTTCCTTTCGACCTCCCGGATTTGCACAACCTTTGTGAACATGAACCACAATCTTTTCTTTTTTTTAAATTGCGCAAACATGTCATCATCTTCCTAACCTACTTTTCTAACACACTAACTTCTTTCACCAATTATCTTCCACCCCTCTTTAACATTCTTTAACCATTCTTTTACACTTTGATGACATTATTGCCTTTTAAATAAGTAATGTTGTCCTAATGAGGATTACAGTTTTTTGGTTCATTTGTTCACCTATGGTTTACTTGTTCACTTTTGCATATTCATTGCAACATCATGATTGTCCTTTGATAATTGTATCCTGAACATGCCTTCTTTGTTACATGCTAAATGTCTTATATATTCTATCATATTTTTTTCAGGATGTCGGATAAAGGCAAAGACATAGCCACTGCCTCTAAGAAGAGAAAACACTCTACCCCCTCCATTCCTTCCATCTACAAGCATTATGCTAAGAACCCATTGAATGATGAGGAAAAGGAAAACCAGTTATTGCCTTCCACCAACCCGGACAAATTCCCCAACCTATACTGTGAGCTCCGGTTTTCTAGATATCGAACCACAAAGCTAAACATTGAGAAGAAGTTACTTCTACCTAATGATGTGAGACGATCCATTACCAGTCGGATCCTTGATTTGGGCATTGACTTTGTTGACCGGGAATTGGGTGATATCAACATATCTTGGGTGAAGGAATTCTACTGCAACTTCTTCCGCCCAACTTTGGATTCGGTTCAGGTGAGGGGTAGGGAGATTATGATTACTGAGACTGCGATTGAGGAGGCGCTACAGTGCCGCCATGTCCCCGATGAGCTGTGTGCCCATCAGCAGGCTGAGTTAGCCATACACAGCATGACTTTTGATTATGAGGCACTCAAGACTGTTATTGGGATACCAGATGCCACATGGGTTATGGATGCCAACAACACCAAGCCGAAAGGGATGCTATTTACTCATCTGACTCGTGAGGCCAAGACTTGGCAGATGATATTCGCTTGCTATGTCCTACCCACCACACACTTTTCTGAGATCCCTATGGAGATGCTCCTGCTGATTGGGTGTGTTATGGAGGGGAAGGAGGTCTCTTTCCCTAGGCTTATCCGACAGTGTATGTGGCGGGCGCATATTCGTGGCCTACTTCCATTTCCTACATTGGTCACGAGTATGGCGGCCCTAGCTGAGGTCCCGTGGTTGGACGATGATGTGCGACCACCACCCCCTGATGCTGATGACAGGGAGGTTACTATCCCCTGGGGTGGTTGGGTGCACGAGCGACCACCTGCGAGACGCCGCTCTCGGGCTAGAGCTGTCATGGGGACATCTTCACCATCAGCCCCTACAGCTGCCCCATCATCCTCTACAGCTGCAGCTCCTTCATCATCTACTGATCCACCAGCAGCCCCTGAGCCTACTTATCTCTTGGTCCAGCGTCTTTTCCGATTCTTAGAGCGTGAGAGACGCCATGTCAGACGCCGTTTGGATCGGATGGACCAGGCACTGATTTCCTTGGGTGCTGAGCTACCTCCACTTCCCGACTCTCCGGCCTCCGATGAGCAGGATCATCAGGAGGAGGATGCGGAGGCATCGGTTCAGCAGGATGCCCCTGACACTACAGAGCAGCCACAGACTCAAGAGGAGCCGGTCCCACAGCCACAGTCAGAGCCGGCACCTATCGTTGTACCTCCCACTGATCCTCCGGTTTAGCATCGAGGACGATGCTTGGTTTTAAGTGTGGGGAGGACACCGGTAGTATTATTTGGGAACCGGTGAACTTTTTAGCCTAGTTATCTTATTTTGCACATTTTGTATATATTTTGATGCATTTCTAGTTTGCTTTGGATACTTTTATTGCTTATTTTGGATTTTAGATATTTTGATGCTTTTGGATATTTTTAGATGTTTTGGATGATAGATTCCGTACTTTTAGTTGGATTTTTCTTTATACATTTTGTTTATCTTTATTTTTAGTTGTAGCTGTGATTAGAAATCATACTTTGAATTGCAAATACTTAGTCACCCTTTTTGCATAAGAAATTGATTTTGAGTGAAAAAAGGGAAGGGTGAACTAAGAAAAATTTTTGAACTTTTCAATCACAACAATGCTTAGTCAAACATTGAGATTTTTTTTCAAGAAAAAGTTTAAATATAGAGCATTGACCCAATTGATTGAAAGAGAATTTTTGAAAACTTGCTTGAATTTCATACCTTGTGAAGCATGTATTGAATTGAGAACACAAGCTTGTGAGACTTGAGCCAATTGATGTGGTTACATTTATAACCACTTATTTTCCATTCTTGTGTGAAAATTACTCTCTTTCTATGATTATAATCCTTAATTTGCTTGATTCTATATATCCATTTGTTTCTTGTGTTTGCGCATATATATGATTGAGGCCATCACTTCATTAGCCACTTACCCAAATAGCCAACCCTTTTTTATTCCTTTGATTAGCCAATTTTGAGCCTATGCTTAGCCAACTTATTCTCAATTTAGCTCATTGCAAGCCCAAGGCGGAAAACCAATGAAAAGTCCTTGTTTGGATCTTTGATTAGCCTAGGCTAGTGAGAGTGTTTATTATTCAAGTTGGTGAGGCTTGGGAACATTGGATGGGATAAAAGGGGTAGTACACCTTTATGTTTAGGAATTGGGCACATATTCATGTATAAATTGAATATAGAGACCTTATGCATTGATGTTCTTGTATTTAGTTTGAAAAAAAAAAGAGAGGAAAATATATAAAGAAAAAAAAATGATGCAAAAGAAAAAAAATGGAAAAATGATGATGGAAAAGAAAAAAAAAATATAACACAATAAAGAAGGGACAAAATGCCCTAAGGTGAATTCAATAAAAAGGAATCAATGCATAAGTGTTATGAACCAAATAAGAATGCATGAGTATGTAAGAAAAGTGAAGAATGGGTAGTTAGATTAGTGCTTGATTGTATAGGTCATTAAATAGGTTAGGTGGGAAAGTCTATGTTAATCAAAGATTCAATCCTAGTCCACTTAACCATAAATGATCCTACCTTGACCCTAACCCCATTACAACCTAAATGAAAGACCTCATGATGAATGTATGCATGCATCGAATAAGTGTTGATTGTTAGAAGAAAATCAAATTTTGGAAAACATGATTAGAAGAGAATTGAGTGAATTAACCCTTAAACACCGAGTGACTAGAGCGGATACACATCCGGTGAGGGTTCAAAAGTTCAATCACATGTGTTCACCCGTATTATCTATATTCTTGCAAGTTTGAACTCTTTTTGATAATTCAATACAATTGTGGTTTGGACTTAATTCCTATTGCCTAGCTCTTGTGCTTACACATGCTCTCTTGAAAAATTGATTTGTTTGAACTAAACATTTCCAATTGCTTTAGATAATTGCACTTAGATAGGATTCATGTAGTTTAGTTGCATTCAATGTCATGACCCTTAGTTCCTTCTTATTTTAGCATGAGGACATGCTAAGGCTTAAGTGTGGGGAGGTTGACAAACCCTAATTTGACGGTTTGTTTTGTATTGAATTTAGAGTATCTTGATAGCCTTTTGTCACATTTAGCCTAGGAATTAGCATGATTTCGTTATCTCTCCCGTATTTGTGCTTAAGTGTAAAAACATGCTTTTTAAGCCTTATTTTGATGAATTTTATTTCCTCTTTGATTCCATAAGATGCCTTGATATGTTTGTTAGTAATCTCAGGATGAAATAGGCTAGGCATGGATCAAAGGAAGCAAGGAAGGAAGCATACAAGTGGAGAGAAGCATAAAAAGTCAAAGAGGCAAGTCAGCCATGCACGCGCACGCGCACAAGGCGCTCGCGCGCACATTGCGAGACAGGCCAAGAACGCGCACGCGTACCATGCGCGCACGCGCCGATGATGGCACATGACCTCACTAATGCTACACGTGCCTGGCGATTTTGGGGAGGTTTCAGCAACCAACTTTGGCGCCAAAATGCATATAAGAGCCAAGGATTGAAGGGGATTGACATGACATTCACACATTCACATCATAGACTAATTCTAGATCATTAGTTAGATAGTTTTAGTTTTAGAGTTTTAGAGAGAGAAGCTCTCACTTCTCTCTAGGATTAGGAATTAGGGTTAGATTAGGATCTCATAATTCTAGGTTTAATTCAAGTCTCCTTCTACTTCTACCTTCAAGTGGTGATTGCTACACTTTGGTTCTTCTTTCTATCCCTATCCTCTTGTTGTAATTTCTCTTATTTTGTTTCTAGGTTTTGTAATTGAGATATTCTTGTTCTTTTGTTTTCTTTTAATAATGCAATTTAAGATAATTCATGTGATTGTGATGTTGTTGACTGTTGTTTTGTTAATTCCTTGTAATTATTGGTTGTTGATTCCTTTTATTCTTACAAATAAAAATGCTTTCTTTCATTACCCTCCAAGTGTTTGATGAAATGTTTGAGAGGATGTTAGAGTAGGATTTTATGTTCTTGGCTTGAGAAGGTAACTTAGGATTTCTTGAGTCACTAGTGTCCAATTGATTGCTAGTTGATAGCCATTAACTCTAGCCTTCATTAATCCAATTAGTGGAAAGCTAGGACTTATGGACTAGGATTGATATAACTCACTTGACTTTCCTTTGTTAATTGATTTAAGGATGACTAAGTGTGATTAATCCTTGCAACTACCATACTTGTGGCTAGTGATAATGATGAAGACCCTTGACAACCAAATCTTGCCAAGACCATTTTGTTAATAAAGTTTTCTTACCATTTACTATTCATGTTTCTCCTCTAAAACCCCAAATATAACTCACAACCAATAACAAAACACTTTATTGTAAATCCTAGGGAGAACGACCCGAGGTTTAAATACTTCGGTTTATAGATTTTAGGGGTTTGTACTTGTGACAAACAAATTTTTGTATGAGAGGATTATTGTTGGTTTAGAGACTATACTTGCAACGAGATTTCATTTGTAAAATTCTAAACCGTCAAAAATCCAATCGTCAAAAATGGCGCCGTTGCCAGGGATTTGCAATGGTGTTGTGTTATTGGTTATTGTACATATGTGAATATTGTGAATAGGTTTATCTTTTGTTTGTTTCTTAATTTCTCGTTAGTTTTATTTTGTTCTCTCACTATGAATTCTCACTTTGGTTTTGAGTTTGGTTCTAATTGTGTTGTAGGAAATGTGAACTTTAATGGCAACATGTACCAAGGATGGAACCATCAAAGATGGGAGGAGCCTCAAGGAATTGATCACTCCTATTGGCAACAACCTCCGGATACTTATAGGTATAATTCCCATCCTAATGCACGCCAATTTAACGGCTATGATGATTCTTTTTGTGACACTCAACAACCACCATCATATGCCTATGAATCCTATCCTCAACATGAACCTCAACCATTCTCACAAGCCTTTCATTACCAAACACCGCCCTATGATCCATATCCATCATATGACCAAACCCCCATACCATACTCTTATGACCATTATGAGCAAGAACCTTTAGAACCACCACAATTCCAAGATTACTACTACCAAAAACCACCTCAATACACACAATCTCCACAACCTTACCAAGAAGAACCACCTTCCTATTATGAACCCTCTCTCCAAAATGATGAACCTTCCTACCCACCCCAAGCCCCAATAGACGATCCTCTCACTTTGTTACTCCAAGGACAAGAAGCTATGAAGCGGGATACACTTGAGTTTGTGACCAATTTGACCAAGGTGGTGCACACTTTAGCCCACCAATGCTTGAATACTCAAGGTACTTCCGTGACCACATGTGAAAAGTCAAAAGAAGAGCAAAGCATGAGGGAGAAATTGGAAAATTCGGTGGAAAAGAAGGGAGAATCAAGTTTTGTGTTGGAACAATTGGAGAAGCCTATGATCATTGAAGAAAGGGAAGAAGTGGTTGAAGATTTAGGAGATATTGAAAGTCCATGGGAATGTAGCATCATGGAGCACTCTTCCAAGAAGCTTGATATTGATGTTGAGGAGGGTGCGCGACCTCCAAGGCATACCATTATTGAAGACTTAGAAGAGGTTTATCAAGAGATGGATTCAATCATGGATGAATTTCTCTCTACAATGGAATCCTCACCCATTGGACATGAAGCTCAAATTGTAGAAGAGTGTGCACAACCTCCCAAGGAAGACGGAAATGGCATAGTTGCTACAAGTATGGTGGCGCGCACGCGCATAGTACGCGCACGCGCCGTTGCTGCCACCTAGTCCACTTAAAGCAAAACGTGGCCAGCGATTTTAGAAGCCTTGTGGGCCCAATCCAACTCATTTCTGATGCTATTTAAGCCAAGGATTGAAGAGGAATCAACATACTTTTCATACTTTTAGATACTTTTGATCATTAGTTTAGTTTAGTAGTTAGAGTTAGTTTCTAGAGAGAGAAGCTCTCACTTCTCTCTAGAATTAGGATTAGGATTAGGATTAGTTCTTAGATCTAGGTTTTAATCTTTGCTTTCTTCTACTTCTACCTTTCAATTCTTTGTTGTTAGATTCATTCTTCTTCTACTCTTTTGTTGTAATTCCCTTTATGTTGTTCTTACATTTTGTTGTAGATCTACTTTTGTTTCTTCTACTCTCTTTCAATTCAATCAAGGTAATTCATAATAGTTGTGTTCATTTGATTTGTTGTTGTTTAATTCCTTGCAATTGAGTAGTGTAGATTTACTTTTCTTACAATTTTACTATGCTTTCCTTTTATGCCTTCCAAGTGTTTGATGAAATGCTTGGTTGGATTTTAGTGTAGGTTTTGTTCCTCTTGGCCTAGGTAGAGTAATTAGTGACACTTGAGTTGTCTAATTCCTTTGTTGATTGATAATTGGAGAGATTGCTAATTGGTTTGGAGTGCACTAAAGCTAGTCTTTCCTTGGGAGTTGGCTACAACTTGTGGCTCAAGTCAATTCATCCACTTGACTTTCCTCCATGGTTAGAGGTTAACAAAGTGGGAGCAATACACAATTCTCATCATAATTGAGAAGGATAACTAGGATAGGACTTCTAGTTCTCATATCTTGCCAAGAGTTTTATTAGTTGTTAGTTTATTTTCATTGCCATTTACTTTCATGCCTCTTATCAAAACCCCAAAACAACTCAAACCAATAACAAGACACTTTATTGTAATTCCTAGGGAGAACGACCCGAGGTTTGAATACTTCGGTTTATAAATTTAGGGGTTTGTTTTAGTGACAAACAACTTTTTGTATGAAAGGATTATTGCTTGGTTTAGAAACTATACTTCGACGAGATTTTATTTGAGAAATTCTAAACCGCCAAAAATCCATTCGTCAAAATGGCGCCGTTGCCGGGGAATTGCAATGGTGTTGTGTTATTGGTTATTGTATATATGTGAATATTGTGAATATGTTTGCTCTTTGCTTCTTTGTTAGTTTTTAGTGTGTTATCTTTATTTGTTACTAATTTTTTGTTTTTGTTTTTTGTCTTCTCTTACTATCATGAATTCTCATTTTGGCTATGAGTGTGACTACAACTATGTTGTAGGAAGTGGAGATTACAATGAAGAGATGTATCAAAGATGGGATAACCAAAGGTGGGAGGAGCCATATGCATATGATCAATTTTCATGGCAACAACCTCCACCAATGCACTATGAAGAAGAGCCATTCTATGATGCATATCAATCCAATGGCTATGGTGAATCACCTTGTGACTTTCAAGAACTACCACCATATGCCTATGAACCATATCCTCAACATGACTCTCAACCATACTCACAAGCCCCTTCTTACCAACCACCCTCATATGACCCTAATCCATATCCATCCTACCAACAACCATATAAGCCATATGAACCACACATAGAGCCACCACCATCCCAACATCACCATTTTCAAGAGCCACCCCCTCCATATTATTACCAAGATGAACCACCTCCAATATACGAAAATTTTCAACCACAAGATGAATACTACTTTCCACCACAACCTCCCATGGAAGAATACTCATATCCATTGATCCAAGAGCCACATGATCCTAATCATATTATCCAAGAGGAACAAGAGTCAAGGGATCGTCTCAAGGAAGCATTGGATCAATTTCAAGCAACCATGGAGTGTGTTGTGCAACAAGTGGAAAGAATGGAAAACATTGAACCACCACAACTCTACCAAGAAGAACCACCTTCCTACTATGAACCCCGCCCCCAAATTGATGAACCCTTCCACCCATCCCAATCTCTAATGGATGAAACCCTTGGTGTTCTTGTTCAAGGGCAAGAAGAGATGCAAAGGGATGTGCAAAATTTCATGGCCGCCTTGGATGCGGTAACAAATCAATTAGCCTCCCAATGCTTGAACACTCAAGGAACTCCCATGGCTACATGTGGAGAATCGAATGAAGAACATAGCATGAAGGAGAGATTGGAAACTCCGGTGGAAAATGAAGGAAGTTGCTTTGTATTGGAACAATTGGAGGAAGCTTTAATTGTTGAAGACAAGGAAGAAGTGGTAGAAGACTTAGGAGATGCGGAGCCTCCATGGGAACATAGAATTGAAGAAAACCCCTCCAAGATGATTGAAATTGATGCTAGGGAGGAAAGTGCACACCTTCCAAGGTATATTCCATATGAAGACTTGGATGGGATAAAGAAAGAAGTGAGTTCCCTTGGTGATGAAGATCAAGCATCAAGTCTTAGTGGTGAAGAATCCTTTGAGCGTTGAAGAACCTCCCGGTTGGATTTGAAAGTTTAGTTGAGGAGGTAAATTTTGAAGAGGTGGAAGTCCCTATTATGCTTTGAGTAAAGGAACACCTTCATTGAGTGGGTGAAATTTATTTCTATTAGCTTTATTATCCCACTTGAATATGGTTTGCTTGAAACGGATGGCCAACTTAGGGGAGTTTGTGGGATGAAGCGTAAGCGGAAAAGGTTTTGTGGTGGGCGTTGCAAATCAAGGCTCATTATGGTTGAGGCATCAAACATGAGATATAAAGGATGGAGTAGTGCTCAAATAGATGGGTCTAGAAGGATTGTTGGGCACTTCATAGAGAATTCACCTTACTCACCACCTGGTTGGACTAATAATGATGATCAACCTCAAGACGGGTGTGAAAACAAAGTGTGGGACCCCGGATCACAAGAAGAGGATCAACTTTGGGAGCCCCAAGCTTGTGAAGAACTCCATCAAGACTTGGCTCAATCCATGAGAAATCTTGGGGCACAATGGAGAACCAAGCATTGGTGGGAGTTCCAAGATGAATACAAGCACAAGCCACCTTGATAAGAAGCTCCCCATAAGTCCAACTTAAGGACAATAAATAAAAGTGCTAGGTGGGAGACACCCCACCATGGTAACATCTTTTCATTTTCTTTCTTTGTACATATTGGTAGAATTAGTTTAATTTCTTATTTTTACTGTTTTAGTATAGTCTGATAAATAAGGTTTTAGGGTGTTTTGGTAGTTGCTTGGAGGATTGAAAGGCTTGGATTGGTGCAAAAACTTAGAAAAAATTTTGAAAAACAGAACACCATCCACGCGTGCGCGCACCTAACGCGTACGCGCACCTGAGCATTTTTTGACCATCCACGCAGACGCGCACTGTACGCGTACGCGTGGATGCAAAATTTCACCTCCAGCCAAAAACCCGAGAGTTAAGCCTGCACTGTGCGAACATTGGGCCTAAGGCACAAGTCTATGCACGCGTGCGCGCACCTGGCGCGTACGCGCACATCATCTTAAATTCGCAATGCACGCGCACGCGCACTGTGCGCGCGCGCGTCGATTGCACAATCTGCACCCCCGGTACTTTTACCCGAGAGTTGTGCCAGACTTGGGCCGACACTATGCCTCCGGCCTAACTCGACGCACGCGTGCGCGCACCTGGCGCGTACGCGTCCTTCGACCAATATACCCATCGACGCGTAAACGTGCATGACGCGCACGCGTCGGTTAAAAAAAAAAAGAGTTTTTTTCTCCCCTTCCATTTTCTTTTGCTTATCGCATTCGCATACTTCTACTCTTCCCATTTTCATTTAGTTTTTGTAGCATGTTTTCGGTTTTTTTTTTTACGAGAATTCATTTGTGAAATTCCTTACTCTTTCTATTTTGATAGAAAGAGTAAATACTAAAGAAAGACGGTATAGATTGGAAATTATTAGTCACGGTGATAACATATGCGTATTGTGTAAAAAAGACATTAAATATATTCACTTGTTTCTGGGTTGCAAGTTTACTTGGCAGGTGTGGTGTCAATGGCTATCTAACTTTGAGAAATCCTGATCTATTTCAGGTTCACTAAAAGAGCATTTCAAGAGTTGGACAGATGTTGCTAACAAAAAGGAGGAGTGCAACAAGTGTCTCATAAGCTTTTTTGCGATTATTTGGAAAGTCTGGCTAGAGAGGAACATACAGATTTTTAATAACAAGAGGGGTACAGAAGAAATGTTTCATAAATCTTTAATTAATTATAGAGAGTGGAGTAGTTTAAATCTCTTTTGTTATTAATGACAATGCCAGAGATGACGCTAGAATACTTTTTCTAGTTATATTTCATTACATGTTAATGTTTGATGTTTTGGTTCTTTTGTCGTTCTACTTTATTGTGTTGAGCTCCCTTATTTGAAAAAGTAAATAAATAAAATTGACTAAATAGAGTAGGAGGACCAACTGGACCAAGCAAGTAACACATTGTTATTGTTATTAGGCAAATTCTTTTGGTGACTAAGTTTGTTGTCAAATTTGTGGAACTTAAATGATTTATTTTTGTATTTTTAAATTAAATATTTTTTTATCTTTTATAATAAATTTTAAATATTTAAAATAATTTATTTTTATATTTTTAAATTAAATATTAATTTTTGTCTTTTTTTAGTAAATTAAACAACTATATATAAACACCATACACCTTGTTATTATATGTAACCTAGTTATGTATAAGAGCTATTACAACAAAGTTTTTCTTTACCCCGAATGTTTCATCCTATTCAACCTGTGCTTTGTAATTTACTTTTTAATTATCTAATGTTTACCTTGTGATAAAATCATAAATACAATTTGCAGGTGGAACAAACAGCTAGGCATCCGAAAAGAGATGATATAAAATATTAAAATGTAACATCTCCCAAGAACCTTAAAAGGCATAAGAAAAGGACTCTGTTCTTCCCACTTCATATGGTGTGTTGTGGTAATTACACAGTATAAAAAATTGTTGATATTGTAATCATATCTCAATAGGTCAATGTTTTGTAAAGTCAATCCCTTCTAAGAGGGGATAAGTTACAAACTGTTACTAAAATTATGATCCAAATGGCTGTTACTTAATGCTTGGTTAATAATACTAAAGAAAATATATATAATAGAAGAGTTGAAATGTATATTCGTAGATTAAGAACTTCCTGTTTCTATATCAAAAGAAAAGATAAAATTCAACCAGATATAATTCATACATATGATGATGATATGAGAGCAACTGAATGCAAGAACCATATGGAGAAAAATGGCACTCGCAAGCATGTGTTCAATCATCACTTTCGGCAACCAAAAGGGCTGAATACGCTATTCATATAACGCATCAGTAACGCAGAGAATTGCCTTTTCTCCCTTTAAAAGAAGCTTAATTGAAACATTAAGAGAAATTGCTTCAACCAAGGGAAAGGGTAACAAAATAATCATTTGATAACACAGAAGAAACCCAACCATGAAATTACAAATTTACATTACACATTCTTTTGAAAAGCTTCTATCGAATAGAGACTACCAGAACAAGGTGTAGGTATAAAAATCTCAAGATTTCTTTATCACAATATTATCACTAACATCTCAAGATACTGAATATTAAAAAAAAAAAAACAAATTTATTCGGCATCTTTTTTCTTCTTAGGCATTCTGTATCCACCAACAACACAGGCATGGTCCCGTTCGAATGGTTCAAGGGTGACTTGCTCAAAAGGCTTAAACTGCTCCGCCTTCAGTTTATTGACTTCGCTTGCAAACACCGACTCCGCTGGTACTGTGGAATCTATGCAGTTGGCCTGTCGCATACAAAAACATTAGATTATTAATCACTAATCACTACCCCTTTTTTCCAAGTCAACAATCCAGTACATTAAGGACTTGTTTGATCCACATAGTCAAACTGCACCCATTAGGATAAGGTTTTCAGCCGTTGCTGAGCAACTTTAACAATCTATATGATTCATTCATAAATAATATTACGAAAGGACAAATTTCTATTAAGAATATATGTGAATTATGGATGTTCTCCACATGAGAGGCTTCTTATCATAACAAGAATCTAACACAAATAAACAAACGTAAGACTAATTTCAGAACAAACCTTGATTGAAATAACAAAATGACCCCCTGCTCTGAGATAATATGAGGCATTCAATGCTAAAATCCTTGCCTGCAAGGTCACCAATATAGCATAAAGTTTTAGGGGAAAAAATTTGATTCATAATCTAAGTTATAATAGTCCAGGCTGTTGGTAGCGTAAGGAAACAATATTCTCATAGAACTATTATCCGGTTAGATTACAAGTCCACAAATAAAGATAACATGGCTGAATATGCATACTACATGCTCAGAGAAGACGGGAACATGGAAAGAAAAACCAACCTATCAAGGAACTACATACTGCAAAAACAAGTTTACTGTTCTAGAGACAAAACAGTGGGATAGAAAAAAAAAAAAGTCGTGCATCAGAATCTCGAACCTGCATCATCCAAGATGTCCTGAAGGGGAATCCGAGTATATATCCTCATGTGCACAGATGTAACATAGAGAAGAGGAAATTGTTTAAGTGAAAAAATACTTTGTATTTGAGAACTATTAACATCCATCAATTACTGAAAACAGGAAGCTTTTAAGAGAACTTTTAAATGGAAGGTACATTGCATAAACATATAAAAAAATTTGAAAGAAAAAAATTTTGCCCTATGCAGGAGGTTATCACTAAGAGTGACAACAGGAGGAAAGTTATTAAACCTACTAACTTCTAGATAAGACAAGAATAGAATAAAGATCGTACTAAAAACATCATTCGACAGACAAATCAGAATAATTGCATCAATGAAAATGTTTAAAAAGAGGACATGCAAAAACTGTGGAGCATGTTAAACATATACAACATACAGAATTGGAGCAAAGAGATACTTACCTGAAGTTTGACAGCCATAAAAAGACGATGAAGAAAAGAAGATAAAAAATGAATAGGTTATACATCACTTATGTGAAATTAGCATATATTGGCTTAACAGTCACAAGGAGGGTGGAACCATCCTCGAAAACTTCAATATTTAACCGATATATCTTTCACAATCGAATTGCCAAGAAGCTTAAACCACACCTGATCAGGCTGCGCAACATCAGAAAATATCACATCTACCATGCCAACCAACATTCTGTACTTAGCTGGATGTCTAGCATCTTCAATAATGGGTATAACATTGGTGCGTTTCTTCGCCATGTTGACCAAGTCACGCCCGCTACGATGAGAGAACTCCACAGCATAGACGACTCCATTCTGCATACATCAATCACAAACAACAAATTCTTAGCAGCTCTTGAAAACCATAAAATGACTTGAAATGATTATAGAAGTTTGAATTAGTACATACCGGACCAACAACATCCGACACATGTGACACAGTTGTTCCAGAAGCAGCTCCTAGGTACAGGACTCGAGCTCCAGGTTTCTTTATAGAACACAAGCGAAGCCGATAGGAATACGCAAGTCAATATACAGGATTCAAAGCAAACGCTAAGACACAACACATGTTATTAAGACACTTGAAACTACTTACAATCCATATGTTGTCAACCCCACCAAGAATGGCAGCAGCCAACTTGGAACGGAAAGGGTTCCAAACCCTGTACTCATCTTTTGTGCCATCCTCCTTCTGAAGAATGTAATAATAGTTCATGTGTAACATAACAGATGTTAAGTTAAGTACACTAATCTAATTTTTTCTTTCCTTTTGCAAGGCATGAACAAGATAACAGATGCTAAAACCAACAGCTGTCAAGCATTTCATTACATAATGCAGCATATTATAAAAATCAACAAATTATTTACACACCAAAAAGGAAAAAAAATGGTCCAAGATGAAGAAGAATATAACCTGCACAGTGATCCTTTTCTCATTATAAACAGCTTCACCAGGAACCAAATTCTTAGTAACAAGAGCATCTTCTTTACCCTTTGCAATGAAAATACCTTCATGTCTGTGAGGCTCAACCACAACCTTGCTGCCTCCCTTCATTCCTCCACGGCCACCCCTACCTCCTCCACGACCACCACCACCTCTGCTGCCGCCACCTCGAGCTTTGAATGGCGTACCTCTTCCACCACCACCACCTCTTCCTCTGCCTCTGTCACCCCTGCCACCCCTGAACCCTCCACCAGCACCACCACGACCTGCGGAAATGAAATTTCAAACTTATCAAACATTATGAAGAACCAGTAGAATCAAGCTGACAGTATTAGAGATTGAATTACGAAACGGAAACACGATTTTGCAATAACCTCGAGGAGGAGCCATCTTGAAGCTTCGATTGTAGAAGGGTTTGAATGAATATGGATTGGAATGAAGAAAAATGAAGTGTGGTAATGAAGGATTTATAGCTAAACTTTTAGGGTTTAGGGTTTTTGACCGTGTGAGTCTAATGATTTTTTTGGTGACTTAAAAAGAAAAAAACAAAAACTAAGAGAGAGAAAAATAAGAAAATGCTTAAGAAAGGTAGACTCGCTGAATACTATCTTCAAATTCTTTCTAAGGCAACGGAAGCTCCACTTGGGGAGAAAGGGTCCTTATTGCAGTCTTTGCCATGATGTCTGCTACTGTATTTGCATCTCTCAAAATCAACCGAAGATCAGCACGCCATTTCCAAGACATGATATCTCGGATTTTTAACACCAAAGGATCAATAAACCTAGAGCAATCTTGTAAATTATTGACAATAGTAAAGCTTCCACACAATCTGTCTCACATATAATGTCTCTTTATCCGAGTCCCATGCTAAAAGAAAGCCTCTCCAAATAGCAAACAACTCTCCTTGCAAAATACTACGACTTTCAATTGTTCACAGACAACCTCGTTGCCACTTTCCCTTCCAATATCTGCTAACACAAGCAAAACCAACTCGAGCACCACTGCCAGGATAGCTAGCATCACAATTAATCTTAAAGGTACCCACTGAGGGGGGAATCCAAGAGCCACTAATGGTTGAGGGGATAGACAATTGTTGCAACTCAAAAATATTTCGGAGCTCCTTTTCTAAGGATAAAGCCATATCAAACACCTTGTCTGTGGTCCAATGCTCGTGAGGATGAAAGATCTCGTTATTCCTTGAACGCCAAATCCACCAGAGACCAGAAAAGAATCTAAAGGGGCGCTATTTGCTATTATGTAAGAACCAACTCATCAAATTCACTGGTTGATCGGAGATCCCTAAAGCTTGTCAAACAAGTTGGGCTTTTGGACAATCTCGAAGACAATGTAATACCGATTCCTGACCTGAGAAACATCGTGAACAGCTATTCGTGTGCGAAATGCCCCTCCTAAAACGAAATGCAGCAGTAGGAAGAGCCTCCCGAAGACATAGCCAAGCCAAAAATTTGTGTGCTTTTCCGGAACATGTTGACGCCAAAGCCAAAGCCAATTACCCCTATCCTCCCAACTAAACATCTTCTTACTGAGCCACAAATAACCACTATGAGCATCATAAACCTTTGAAGCCGCACCAGTCCAACACCAACTGACCTCTGAACCAGCTTGAACATCTGGATTGTAAGAGTTAATGTTGCTCTGCAGAGACTGATTCAGAGGAGAATAGATATTCTCAAGGTTCCACTATCTAGATAACCAAAGGTCTAAGATCCTAAGATCCGAATCAGAAATGTGAACATAATCCATCTCTGTGAGTCTAATGATTGGTTTGGTAATCTAAATTTTCTTAACATTTTGTGATTTTGTTGTCAAATCATATTATATTTCTATAAAAAAATGTCAATTTAAAAAAATAAATAATAATTATATATAAAATATTAATTATATATAGATAAAGTAGATATAAGGTTAAATACGATTTTGTTTTTTAAGGTATAAGTCGAAAAATTTTTACGTTTTTAATATTTTTTGTATACAAAATCGTTTCTAAAGTTTAAAACCAAGTTTTAAAATTGTTTTTTTTTTTACTTAAATATTAAAATTTTGGACTAAATTGTCCATAACAAAAAATTTATAAAATAAAAAAATAAGAGAAAGAAAATATTTTTGTTCCTGCTAGGGGTGTGCATGGCCCGGCCCGGCGCGGCCCCGAGCACTTTAGGGACTAATTTGGTGTGATTTCATCGGATTTAGGGTCGAGTGAGGGTCTCAAAAATAGACCCGGTCATTATTTCAGGTCGGGTCCGCACCATGGCTCAGGTCACCCGAAGTTGGTCCGGTGGCCCGGTTATCATACACAATTAATATTTTGTGTTATTAGTGATGGATGATGGCTATTCTTATGTGGAATTTAAGTATTGTAAACCTTAATATTTTGTGTTATTAGTTATTATAAGATTATAAGTTAGTATTTTATGTTTAAAATACATAAGATTTTAGACTAATGCATAATATTGTGTTATTTGTATTGATTTAAATATTTGGTGTTATTATACAATATTAGTATTGATTATGGTTATGCTTTAATTTTAGAGAAGAGTTGGTTCTTGTTATATTTTTCTAAGTAAATTTTACCATGTCAAATAATAGTTGGAGCCTTGGTAATTTGGATATTTTCACATGCTAACTTATAAGAAGGTATCAAGGTAACGTAATGTTAATGACCCGATTTTCACCCGGTATAATCGTGGTCCGAAAGTGTATAGGTTTCATCGGGTCTAGGGCCGGATTCGGGTCTAATAAATAGGCTCGGTATATATTTCAGGTCGGGTCTGCATCACATCAAACCCGGTTTCACCGACCCATGCACACCCCTAGTTCCTGCAAAAAGAGAAGGGAAGAAGAAGAAGAAGGGGGAAAAGGAGAAGAAGAAGTTGTTCACGATCTACCTGTGCTTTTGCTTCCGCTGCCACCTCTGCACAATTTTGGTCCCTAAAATAAGGACGATTTTAAAATCAAATTAAACGTTAGAGATGATTTTATATGCAAAAAAAGGTTTGGGACGAAAAAAAATTTCGACATATACCTTATGGACTAAAGTCGTACTTAACCATAGATAAGATGATAAAATAATTTTTTCCATTCTTTTTTGTATCTAGAGGATATATAATTGAATTAATATCAAGGCTTTAGAATACAGAAATTTTTATTTTTTAAAAGTAGTTTATTAAAGTTTACTTTTAAAAGATAATTTTTTAAAAATTATAGTATCTATATTTGATAAATTAAATTAAAAATAATTTTAACTTTTAAAATTTAAAAATACTATAATAGACATTAATATAAGAATTAAATTTGAATATTAATTAATGTACGAGGTTATATTAGATTTTTTAATTTTGATAAATATAAGCCAACTTTAAAAAGTTCTCTGTTAGGTACTTTCAAAAGTACCTCTAACTTTTAAAAATCGCAAGTATAAGCATATAAAATTTTTAATTTACCAAACATAAAACGAAGTATTCATGCATTTGAAAAGTTGAAACGCCTTCTCGAAAAATTTTACTAAACCAAACCTAAGACCAACGAGTGCTTAGTTAAGGGCTCCGCGATTGGGAACTATTTTGTGGATCCAAAAAATCCAACGGATCACAAAGCCCACTTAAATATTAAATATTGAATCTGTTATAATTTTATTATTTAAATTTTGAGTAAAGGACAAATAGGTCCTTGACTTTTTTTTCTGCGGACATTTTAGACCCCAAGGATTGGAAAATATATTCATGTCCCTGACCTTTTCAAAATCGGACAAATTTACCCTTCCGTTAAAGTGATTCCGTTGGACCTGACGAAAAAGTCTGACGTGGCTCCCGTGGCACTGATTTGGCCGTTACGGGAGCACACGTGGCATGTAATTTTTCAAAACAGGATATATTAGTCCTCTTCATAAAAGCATAAAGTTGTGTTTTCATAAGGTCAAATGCGATATCAAACCAACCAGACTTTAGCATAGAATTTTGAGAATTGAGACAATAAAAGGTGAGAACCATGGTGGCCATCACAGAATTTTGAGAATTGAGACAAAACCAAAGAAGATTATATATTGAGAGAACAATAAAAGGTGAATACAATTTGATACAATAGATCTTTTATACACCAACAAAACTATAACCAATCAGCCAATCACAACTCAGTTACTAATCTCTATTAACAATTTCTAACTAACCCCACAAAGGAAGAATCTGATTTGAGAAGACCAATACAGTTGCTTCCTCAACAAATTATCAAATGTCAAAGACTAATACAGTTCAACCACTCAAAGCAGAATTTGACCAATATCAAGCTTCACCAATTGGCAAAAACAAACATCAAAAGCTACCAGAACTATTTCAAAAAATTTGAACTAAATGTTTAACCACCTTAAAACAAAGTAAAAAAAGAAGCTAAGTTGAACTTAATCAACAGTTGCAGAAGCTATACCAAAAATATGAAACTTTGAAATGAAACATGGAATTATGGTTGAAACTTCACACTTCTAAAGGAGCAATCAGAATTTCTAGTTGAACTGGTGTCCGGTTTGAGCCGGAAATGATAACTTTCCCCAACCCAAGCCCAAAAGGCCAGTGGCACCGATGAATAAACTCTCGTTGTCGTGACCACACCCGAGTGCCACGCGCGCAACCCTTTTCCTTCGAAACGTGAGTGTTTCGATGCAGAAATCGCCGAATGTGAAGGCATCGTCGCCGTAAGAGACCTGATACTAGCATACCTTGTTCCAGTTGCATCCAGAGAGTCAAGGTGGCGATAGAGAGGGGCGCCAAACAACGTCGTTTTCGGTGTCAAGCACCATGTACACGTACCTGGCTGGGGTTCCAACCCCGAGGCGCGTGAAGTACTCGCCACTTCCTTAAGCTAGACCCGAGATAACTGAGCTGCTGAAACTCGAACCCGATCTGGGAGAACGGGGCCTGGCATGGGTCTGGTTGGTAGCTGCGGCAATGGAGGTCAGGGCGTGGACCCTGGCGGCGTCTCGTTGGAGCCTTAGGTTGAAGATCTAGTTAGAGGCTGAGGAAGGAGTTGGAGGTGGCTGAGGGCAGTGACTCACTTCACACACTCCACCGTTTCTGTACATTTGAAGGATTACGGCTCATAAATTTGAAAGATTGGGAGTCTAGGTGAAACGGCGTTATTTTGGTGTGGGAGGACTAATATGTCCTGTTTTAAAAAGCTACACGTTTTGGTCTAAGATGACTAATATGTCCTATTTTGAAAAGTTACATGCCACGTGTGCTCCGTAACGGCCAGGTCAGCGCCACGGGAGCCACGTCAGACTTTTTCGTCGGGTTCAACGGAGTCACTTCAACGGAGGAGTAAATTTGTCCGCGTTTGAAAAATGTCAGGAATATAAATGTATTTTCCAATCCTTGGGAACTAAAATGTCCGCGGAGAAAAAGGTCAGGGACCTATTTATCCTTTACTCTTAAATTTTAGTTGGATTTTTAATAGGCATGTGAATAACTTCTTTTAGCATGAAATATCTTTTTAAAATTATTTAATTTGTTTAGTGTAAGAGATCACAAGCTTTGTTCAACTATGCTTTAATCAATGTTGAATTAATAACTTTAAACTAGAGATTCAAAATATAATAAAAAATACTAAATATATTATAAAAAATGACTCAAAACACAATATTAAAAATATTTTTTATGGTAGACTCTGTTTACATCTTTATGTAAAGACTAAAAGTTTGGGAAGCACTTACAATTTGTTTGGATATAGGAAAGAAAATGAAAAGAAAGAAAATAAAAGGAAAGAAAATGAGAAAAAAGAAAATAGAAGAAAAACTGGAGTTATTTGTGTGTTGTTTGGAGGAAAAGAAAATAAATAAAAAAATAAAAAAATATTTGAATGAAAAAAAAAGTGAGAAAAAAAAAATTATAATGGTGTAAAATTACATTAAATATCCTTAAGTATTTTGTTTTTCTTTATTAATCAAAAGATAAATTTGTAATTTCATAATTTTTTTTTTCATTTTTCTTCTATTTTCATCTCATCTATGGAGAAAAAAAATTATAAAACCTACATCATATTTTTTCTTTCCATCCAATTTTCACTCTTCATTCAAACAACAAAAAAATTTATTTTTTTCACTCTTTTTCTTTTTTTCTCATCACTTTTCTCATTTTTCATAAATCCAAACAACCCCTTAAACCTACTACACATAATATAAAACTACTTAAATGTAATAATTAAAAAAATCTTTTATTTCATTTTAATGATGTGTTCTATAGCCATAGTTGATGTAATACTCTTTAAGTGTGCTTGAAAACCTTCTTCCACTCTTGTAAAAAGTGCATATATAATCTTTATCGGGACGAATTCTAGACTGATGACTTTTAAGGCACTGTCACGGTCTTTATTGCATAAATTAAAAAAAACCATCAAAATCTCTTCTTCAAGTCTCTTGATATAATCTTTTATTTTTCTCTTTCTTTTCTTCCTTTTCTCTTCTCTTGTCTTGTTTGGTCATTTTTATTAGTCTTCTATTTATTTTATTCATTTTCATTTTTATCTTTAATCATCTTCCTTTTTCTTTTCTTTTTTTTTCCATTGTTATTACTATTTAGGATATCATCCCCTATAATAGTCATTTTCTATTAATACAAAGATAACAAGATCTTAATAAATTATATATATATATATATATATATATATATGTATATATATATATATTCTTTGGGTGTAGTTATTAGTAAGTTAAATCTCACTTTGGTTCCTAAGATTGGTAAGTTACACTGATTTGATTATGACTTTCAATTGCTATAATTTGCTCCTTCAGATTTAAAAAAGTGCACCTATATAGTCCCTCCTATATTTTTATATTTTTTGTCACCAGAGCTCAACGCCGTTAGTGATTTATAACATTATACCTCCCTTTTTAATATTGTTCAAACCCTCAAATGACGTCGTTTAGTGCCTTCTTTAGTGCCAAAATGTGTACAACATCATTTTAATATGTCCAGCATGACAAGACTTGAGCCACGTTACTAACGACATTAAGTTCCAGTGACAGAAAATACACGAGAAACTACATGAGTGTGAAAAAAATCTCATATCCTAAACTATTCAAGCTGTGATGTTAATAGTTTGACGAATCAAAAGAGAGAGAAGAAGAGTGAAAGTTGAGAGAGAGAAAATTGGTTCTTCTCATTTTGAGATTTTTTTTTGAAAGAGAAAACAAGCTCAACACACTCGGTGGAGCGTACAAGGACAAAATTATAGCCATGCAACTCCTACATCATCTCCGGCATAGCCATCGACAACATGAGTCAGCTTTCACACCACTTCCTAAAGCAACAAAATGACCTAGCAACACACTCCTCCACATATGTTGTCTTGTTCTGAAAAAATAAAATCATTTCTACATAGCCAGATATTCCATATAACTGAGAAGAAGCCCACTAGCCATTTTTTTTGCATGTCTTTTCTCAAAGGCATCGTCCTTCAACTCTCAAAGTGCTCTTTTATGGAGCTTGGGATGCTCCAAACCCGATCCACATGATTAAGCCATGCACACCACACCTGCCAAGCAAACTCACACGTAACAAACAAATGTTGAACTGATTCAACTTCCTTGTTACACATAACACAAATATTGTTACTCTAGTCAATGATGCACAATCTACTCAGACGATCCTTTGTATTAACTCGACCTACTAGCACAAACCAAGTAAACAGCTCAACTCGAGGAGGCACTAGTCCTTTCCATATTTCATTTGTGAGTAGCTAAGGATGTCTTCTGTTAAAGTCTCTACCTGCAACGCCTGCACAAATGAGTTAGTAGTATAAACGCCTTCCTTGTCAAATCTCCAGACTACTCTATCTTGTACACCTGCTATCAATCTCACAGCATACAAAATATCAAGCAGTTGATTCAAGATGTCAGTCTCCCATTGGCGGAGTTCCCTCCTCCATTGGAAGTTTCACACTCACTCTATCCCATTCCAAAACACGCACTCCCCAATAATAGATCATTTATTATTTGAAATCAAGAAGAGTCTCGGAAAGGAGTCTTTCAACTTTTCTGACTGTAGCCATGTATCCTCCCATAATTTGGTTGATCTATCATCCCCTACTTCCATAACAAGTCCGTCAATCATCTTTTGTCTGACATGTTGCTCT